>NW_010296246.1:92188-120408 GCF_000700745.2 Antrostomus carolinensis | reverse complement strand
AGGAATGTAACAGGGAGTTCAGCAAGATGACTTTTCCCTCTGTCACCCTTACAAATGCTGTTTCCTGATGGAGTTCCATTCTCAGTATCTTCTTCAATGAAAATATCAATATCTTAGTGAAGTTTTCTCCAGGATATTTCTTATTCTGCCTCTTTCCCCAGCTAGGACATGCCATTCATGCATGGTGGGAGACTTGTGCTTTGTAATCTGCAGATGTTGCTTGAAATTTACTGACCGATATCTGAGACAGGGTCCTAAATGCAGTATCAGCTTGGTGAAGCTTATGATAAGCAGAAAAAAAAAAAAAAAAGTGGAAATAGTGGATGATTTCCATTGTTTTCACACCGTAGTAGATTTTCAGAAAAAACTCAAAAAATGCTTTGTTTTTTCGCAAATGACTTGTCAAGTTATGGCAAAAATCTGAGCATGCAGAGATAAATTATTGGAACATTTTCTCTACATTTGCATGCATAGCTATACAAATACATATAAATGTAAGTGTATTTGTGCACATGCACGCAAATATATAGATGTATGTGCATGTGCTTGTGTGGATACATATACACAAATGTATGTTCATGCATACACTCAAGAAAATAATTTTCTATAGCCTTTCTCTTGTTTAACAATAATACTGAAATACTGGCATTTAACAATCTAAATCTTCAAATATGTTGAAGAAAATCAGACTTTAATGGTGTTAAATGAACCATTTAGCACAGAGGGCCTCTCACCTTCAGTGGCACACTCTCAAAATGAAATCCAGTGTTCAGATACAATAATAAAAAGAAGAAAAACAATATTACCTGTTTAAAGAGAATATAAAAATCCAATTAAGTTCTGCATTTTAATTTGCTTGCAAGCATGGGTTTGTTGCTCTGTGAAAAGAATGAAAATGTAAATGACATTTCTGTGTGTTATCTACATAATCCAGAGGCTAGAATATCCTGTCATGCTTATTTTGTCTAGTGATGATAAAACTAAACAGTTTTAACTGAATTTCCTGTAAATGGGCAAATAATCAAAAATTAACATCTTTATATTCTGATCTTTCGTTAATTTATGTATAAATGCTGTTATAAAGAGATTAACTTCTATGAAAGAGAATGAATTTTGCCTGGCATCTGACAGCAGTGATGGGCTGTAGCACATGAAGTGTTGTATGAGGAAGAAAGCTAGAGCAGTCAGGTCATTCACTTCTGAACTGTAAATTCAACAAAAGACAAGGAGGAAATCTCTGCAATCAAGAGGCCCACATGGCACCAGCCATTGATATGCAAACACAGACCATTGTGCCCAAGTGTCACTACCATCTCCTAACCCCTCTTGTGGGTAAATGCAGTGGATCAGTCATGGACATTTGTGGAGTCATGTCTTACGTGAATTGGTAGCACGTATTGAAGGGTGGCAGAACAAAAAGGTGATGAGCTGGGAGTGCAGGAGAGAGCCGATATGGTAGGAGCCTGCACAAGTGAATTTGCTTCTGTGGTAATAATCTCAGTGCAGTAAATTCTGCTTCCTGTTGCTACTGACTATTCCTACGTTTCCTTCTTTCCTTAGATTTGCTTTATTGGGACTAAACAACATAGAAAAACATCTGTACCTGGACTGTAAGTATCCAAATCAGCAAATAAATGTGTACCTACATAAGGCTGTCAAGCAGTAGCCTTGCATAGCAAAGAGAATATCCTAGGGATGAAGCAGTAGAAGAATAGACCTCAGTCCCACTGTGCCTCTGCAGCCTGGTGTTGTCCAGCCATGCTACACCATGTGTCCGTGCTCTTGCCCTCCAAGGAGCATTACCTCTTCCAACACAAGTCAGCATGACTTCAGATACAGAGAGGTCAGAGGAGTGAGGCAGGCTTGGTTCTTTATTTGGGTATTAAATACATTGTTAGGGAAAGATATTTGACCAAATTGGTAATTGGGTAGCACAGAATATACTTATGCAAGTGGTACCTGCAGAGGAGTAGACAGTATACCCAGGCTGGTGCAAATCAGGTTATTTTCAGACAGGAACTTTTTGTATCATTTATAAAGATAATTTAGAACAGACAAAAGGCAAAATGTCCAAACCCCCGTTATTTTAACAGACCTTTGTGCCTAACAGTGGGATTAAGGATGCAAACAAAGGACTCTCGAGTATTGAGCAAGAATGGAAATTCTTGATTTCTGATTTTTTAAATACCAGTCTCTGTAATGGTGGGTGCTCAGTCTGAAGAGTATCCAGCCCTCCAGTGTCTGAGAAATCTGCTCCTACTGAAAGAGTCAGAAGGGCTGTTTATACAGTCTCCAGGTTTTTATATTAGATCCAGAAGAAATTGTTAAGTTGTTCACATGAGCTAGAATTGTACAGAAAACAGGGCTGTAAAACTACCAGATCCACCCATTGATAGGAAGCAGCTTTATTTGGTTTTCCACTTTTTTACAAGCTATAGATACTGCTCCTGGCCGTTAATCTCACTACAGATATTACCACCTTTGAACTTTTGCACATTGTAGCACTACCTGAACTCAGATTCTTCTGCAGTTCACAAAGTCATGCATCGTGTTCTGCGTTTCTCCAGGTTCAGAAAGGTGGCAACTTTTATGCCTCTTCGCTTCCTGCAAAGTAATTAAGGGACAGCCAGGTAAGTTTTTGATGGAAGTAAAAACTGTTATTGTTTTTATTTTTCTGTATCCAGAAAAATATTATTGTTTTTATATTATTTATATTGTCACTCCTGTGGTCCTACAGCATATCTCTTGTTCAAGGTCGTGTTGCCCGTGAAAATGAGAATAATGAATTATAAGTGTATGCAGAGATATATAATACAAAACACCTTTTAACCTTGTTTCATTTAAAGCCTCAAAAACAATCTCAGGGCCTCATCTCAGTTTCTCACAAGCAATTTGTTATGCAAGAAACATCACCTTCAGTGTCTTATATGAAACCACCAGGTGTTGTTCAACCCTTTCATATTAACCTTCATGTCTCTTCAAGGGTGACCCAGCATCTGTGTCAAGGCAGCATTTGAAAATTAGGCACGTGTGTTTAGAAACCTAAATAAATCTACTATAAATCTGTTTTCTTATTCATAAAAATAAAGGTACGGAAAGTCTGAAAAGCTGTGATGGTGCAGATACAATTTCCTCCAATACTTTAGTGCTTTTGTTTCGTGCACATACTCTTGTCCCTAAGAGCAAGGTATCACAGCAAACCCAAACTGGTGCAGTCAGTAAGCAAAGCAAAACTACCCAGCTCTTTGTGCTGCTGGAGTTTAAGGACTTGATTGTGCCCTCATTTAAAAAGCCAAACCCTAAATTCAATCAGCAAAAGATTAAGCACTGTCAGTGCTTTCTGATATCACAAAAAATAATTAAAAAAATCATGGTATTTGAGTTATTTGTGTTTGAATATTGAAGCCCAAAGGGGTAGTAGCTATTTTTTGTAATTCTGGGGAGATGAAGTAAATGGTTATGAACAGCACAGTGGTAGAAGAGGATTGATTACTAAGCTCCATTCTATTTAAACCACCTCAGTTTGCTAAAAGGTCTTGCAGCAGGTCTCGTGCATATACCCCGTTACTTTTAAGCTCTAACTCAAATACTGCACAGAAACAAGAAGGTCTGGAAGGATTTCAGGAGAGCTGTTCACTGCGTACTGCCTCACATACTGTTCTTGCTACAGAAACTGCAAGTCCCTCTCCACAGTTTGTGACACAGTTTGTACAAATGGCATCTCATCCCGAGCACTTGCTCTGCAATCTTAATGGTCCTTTCCAAGAGCCAGCTCTAATAGCTCATTGAAATTGTGTTTAGTCTGCAGGCCCCCTGGAGCTATTATGAATGCAATTAATGTCTGCAGAACAGGACAAAAATGCGAAGGACTCTATGCTGTATTGACTTAATATATCATAATGGCTCTGTCTGGGCCTGGATGGGTTATTATTCATCCAAGAGGTCTGGTGCATGCCACAGTTGCACAGTGCAGCTTTTGACATGACTTGAGGTCTTGCAGGGAGGACAGGCTTGCAGTGTACCTGCTAGAACAAAAAATAGGAGACTGACTCCAGCTAAGAGTTCTGGAAGCTATGGCTCCATTTCCCCATAAGTCTTTGTGGGTGAGTGGTTTTAAAAACTGTACAGGAACTCTGTGGGCAAAGCCAGCTCGTGGTGTGGTGCTGGCCCTGTTTGTTTGCTCCATGGTCCTGCCTTGCCTCTTCCTTGCTGGCTCCTGGATCTCCATCGCTGCCACAGGGGCAGAGGTTTCTGGGGCTTGTATGTGTTCTTACAGATGCCACACAAAGACCCCAGGGTGAGGCAGACTTACTGACATCTCAGCCCTGCTGCTGGCCCAAGCTATTTGTCCAGGATCTCTCTATCATAATTAGGGACCACTGAAGTGCTTTATCCTGACCTCAGACCCTTGAGACCTGCCACGAAGATGTACGTTTCACTGCTGACAGAGGAACCATTTCACTGTCATGCATTTTGATTTCATGCTGGGCAGTAAATACAGGGTGCTTCATGAATTGTGATTATTTTCAACCAGTGAAGCCTGATTTCCATCATGTATTTTCCTGACTTTACGCAATGAACACTAAAGCAAATAGATGAGCAAATCTGTGTTTTATCTTACAGCGTCTCGCAAGTACCTGAGGCAGTTTCAGGTCCAGTGGCTGAAGTTAAGCTAAATTAAGCACTGTTGAAGTGAAGACTAGGCAGGGAACAGCTTCCCTTCTGAAGTCCTGGCAGTGTAAGTAGCTATGCAAGGGGAAATCCTTTTAAATGACAGAGAAATCATTTGCTTTGAAATCTCCATGATCCGTGTTATCTGTTCTTTTAACCTATCTATCCATTCATTCAACACTGGAGTTTCAGTGTCACAGAACATCCTCCCAGTCCAGTTCAGGTGTCAGGTTTTAAATATCAGCTTCTGAGTTCTGCTGGTTTTAGTTGCCTTTTTTTTTTTTTTTTCTTTTAATGAAACGGGTCAGATTCATGCAAACTGCAGTATGTTCATAGGTAGTACACGAATAAGAAAAGTGGGAGAGGTTCATTCAGTGAATTGTTTTTTACAAATGACCTGCTTTTGGTATGAAAATATAGATGTATCTGAAATATTGATACAGCTGCACTTAAAAGTAAAATTAAGCAATCTGAGGTCTTTGATGCTCTTCAGATTTGTACTGTTTCAGGACTAAGTACTATAAATATCTGTTTATATGGAGGTAGAGTGAGATTACAGAAAAAATCTTTTCCATGTGAGTACGTGATTTTTTAAAATGCCATTTCAATGTATTTTCACTTTAATTACATCATTCTACTATTTAGGCAGAACTTCTGGAATTTACTAAAAAAGAGTAATGTAACTCCCTGATCCTAACATACCTAAAAATGTATTTGTAACATTCAACTTAACAATGTGCAACTTCAATCCTAGCATTAAGCTCACCTGTCTTAGAGCTCAGCGCATTGCTAGGTGAGTGCAAGCCAACACAGTCTTATCTTTTGTGAAGAACCTTTATTTTTCCTTACCAAATACAGCCTAGAAGAGGCAAGCTTCCCACAGAAGTTGTGATCAGAAATGGATGCGTCAGCTGTTATCTCCAAACTTGCACAGTTGTAATCACAACTGCTTGTATGTGCCAGAAGAAATTGGAGTATTTACAGCTTTTCAGTGCTGCCGGAAGGAAATAATTACAAGTGAAATACAAACTTACAGTCACATATACAAATATATGGAAAAAAGAACAAATATGTGCACAGACATGCACATTCATGCTCAAACAGGAACAAGCAGAAAATGCATTTGCAAGCAGAAAACATTACCAAAGAGGTAGAATATAAAACTGTGTAGAAGCAGAGGACAAGGTAAGTGTCATATGAGCAGACACCAGCAGCTTTTCTGTTCCGGGACTGAGGGCAAGTATGGAATGATGAACCCATGTGAACAGTTCTGGGCTGGGAAGAAGCTCTATTTACCCTGTGTGCATTGCACTCTCTTTCACCAAGGCAGATGAAAGCAGGAGGAAGGTTTTGTGTTGATGGAGAAACGTTCCACAGCATTTGCCAAGTCTACGAGGAACAAGCTACTCAGAAACCCTTCTATGTTCAATTCAGTTGATGCTGTATGCAGGATTGATGACTCCAAATGGAGCTGAAATCTTGCCTTCTAAGGGTGTGGTAACAGGTGTGGGGGTCATCTCTAGGTTTTGGGACTCCCTGCCACCATCCTTTCTGCAAGCTCACATATCCCCTTCTCTCTTATTCCTGAAGTTGCACCACCGAGTGCATTGTCACATGGCCTGGCCAAGTCATATTCCTTCATAAGCACAGTAAATACCTACAATTCTTCTGACAATTCTTGTAGTCTGAATTGTTTAGTTTTTTTCCTGCTGGGTTTTCTTTGTCTATACGCTTCTTGGGAAATCAATACTCAAAGGAGCAACCTGTGTGTATCTGACTTACACGCAGTTCCAGCTGAACAGCACTAGGCTTCTAGCAGAAGGATTGAAAGAAAAAAGAAAAAGGCTCATTTAATTTACCTTGAGGGATAGTTCATTTTTCAACTAGAGACAATCTGAAAAGCACAAAGCACTATGCCGATATCTTAGTCATTCTCAAAAATAAAATTAAGTCTTTCTCGGTGGGAAAATAAATGTCAATGCTGTGTACATTTGCATCCAGCAGCAATTCCACAGCTAATTTCGTAGTAATTGATATGCTGCTATATTGCTTTATTATGAGTGTTGAAGCATTAAAAATTCAGGTCTAGGCCAGACTTGGTCTAATACCAAAGTGGTCATTTGCCACATACCTAGCAGGCTGACCAGTACACAGCAATAATCAGAGCTGGCACAGAGCTTAAGCATTGGTGGCCTGGATACACTTCAGAATATTATGGGTCAGAAATACTAACTTACACAGGGCTGCTTAATGAAACCAAGAACTGACCTGAACAATATGAAACCATACATCAGATTAGAAAAGAAACTACTGTCCAACCAAAAGGCCTTTAAGTAGCTGATAAATGGATGATTCTATGGGTAGAATTTCAGGATGCTAAATTCAAACCACTTTCTTTTTTTTTGAGTAACACTGATAAGTATCATTATTATGTATGAAAGTGACTGTGAGAGTAACTTTGTGAGAAAGGTGTATAACAGGTTATCTGTCTATCAGAAGGACATGTCTAGGTAGGCTTCATTCAGACACATGCGATAACTTCTTTTTAAATGCAGAACCACACTGTCAGCTGGTGTATAGCGGATTATTTTCATTGTCTGTCCTAACACACATCCACTGAACATCACTGTTGCTGTGCTGCAAGGGTGCACAAGAGGCAGTTCAGCTGTGGCCACAGCTCCAGGAGTCACTCCCTAAAACGAGCAAACAATAATACTACTGCCATGACTCGAAGGAAATTACAGATCCCAAAAATGCAACAGGAAAAGGGAAGCGATGAGTGTTTGCGATTCTGGATAACCCCTATTCAGACATATTTGCATTTAAGCCAACAGCTAGCTATTATAATGACTCTTTTGTGTATAGAAACTGCCAGCCCTGCATAGACTTTCCTAAACTGGTGCTTCTGGGTCCTGCTGCTGTAGCAGCTCGTCAGAACATACCTTGTCTGTGTGCTGCTCCTTTATTGGTGTGCTCTGTACCTGTTACCTGGTTGTGCACTGCAGTCTGTGTCTGGAGTACTTGTTCTGTCTGCTTACAGCTCCTACAAGGAAATTCACTTGTTTATTCCTGCTTGTACTGCTGGGAATGAGGACTAATTGCTATCGGAGGATCTCATTACTCTTTCTATAGTGCATCAACTGGACATCCCAGACTCCATTACCTAGTGAAACCACCTGCTGACAAACTAATCCTTTTATGTTAACAAGATGGCCTCATAGTGACAATCCTACTGCAATTACAGTGATAGGCTTGGCACGTTTAATGTTGGGATTGAAACAGCACTGGGCCACTTGCTGAAGTCTTTGCTCAAGGAAGCACAAGGGGAAGGATGGTGAGGTATTTTCCTTACAGGACAGAGAAAGACACGGGAAAGCAGATGTGAGCTTTGGGCACAGGAGGCTGCTTGGCTCCAGCTAGGCACAGCAGAGGGGATTTGCCAGATGCTGCTTAAAGCACTTCCACTTGGCTCCTGCTCTGAGCCGACACTGGAAGGAGGCTGTTTCTCCCCCCCCGGACTCCAGGTGAGGCTTCTGTGCCCCAAAGCCTTTGGGAAACTTCCTTGTGATCTGTGGCTTCAGCAACAGGAACTTTGTAGCTAAAAAAATACATCCATGGAGCCCTCCCTGAAACCTGGACCAGCATAAGGATGGCCCATGGGGGTTTGTTTCACTTGAAATGTACTCTTCACCAATTCACGTATTTTCCCTTTGACTTAGCAGATATCCTTCAGCTTTCTGTAGCAAGCAGGTGTTTCTCCATATTTCGAGTCTGTGAACTTAAATAAATTCTAAAATAATTTGTCATTTTATAAATAAGTTATACAAGCTGTCACCACAAATCTGTCACCATGCAGACAGGTGCAAACATGCGCAGTATGCAGAGACAGACACTGACGCTGAGATCAGAATAAAGGCTGTCTAAAAGCAATTACATTTCCAAGTATTAGGCAAACACAATTACTTAAACTGCTAGTCAAAAACAGTTGATAAAATAGATAATTAAAAAAGATTGACCTGAAAGCTGATTTTAAATTATTCTGTACTGTGCACATAACTCATATAATTGCTCTCTCATGACCCAGCCTCCATTAAAAGGAAATTTCACCTAGGAAAAAAAATTACATATGCAGCACGCAGTGATTAAAATAAATACATAGTCTCTCGAATGCTGGAAATTATGTGAGGAATTGTATTAAAAAGTAGGAATGAATTAGTCCTGCATTGCAAACATTAGTGTGGTATGTTATTTTAATAAATCAAACTCAAGAGGCATTGAAATAGAAAATATGACAATGCATTAGACCATAGAAATAGCAGATGACCTTTCATATGTAAATATATAAAAATTAAGCTGAAAAAAGACAGAAAAAGATCATAGAATCAGAATAATAAAATCATTTAGGTTGGAAAACACCCTTAAGATCATTGAGTCCAGCCATTAAACTAACACTGCCAAGTTTACCACTAAACCAAAACAGCATGTGCCTATGGCCAAGTACATGCATTGGCAACAACACCATCAAATAAAAAATAAATTAATTTTGACCTATGGCTATCTGTACATACACAATTCAGAGAAACTAGTTGAAGAGATGAATAGCACCAAAGGATATTTTTTGAAGAAAATCTTGTAAGACTCCAGTTTTAATAATGTGTAGCTCTGACAGTCTCATTGCACAAACATGAGAGCACCTGCTTTCAGTTTAAAGTGTTCTCCTCCACATGTGGTACTTCTCTGAACCTGTCACTTCTCAGGAGGCTCTTTCTCAGGCACTCTGCATTTAAATCAAGCAGTTATGACAGTTTTCACTGCAAAAGGGGACAAATTAGTGAAATCAGCATATATAGAAACTTGGTTATGGTAACTTCTAAACAAGTGACTAGTGTTCCTGGGGCTCAGATTTTTGCAGTGACCATCCATAGAAAAAAGAAACTCATGTAGGGCTAAACCAGCTCAGTAGCTTTGGTGCCTAAAGTAATAAGTTACAAAATGGCACAGACTGAGATAATTAAGCCTGGATTTATTGACAAGTTTGAAAACCCCAGGTAGACCTTTGTTAGAAATTCCACTGAGAGTGCAGTCTGCTCCTGTGTCTGTAATATTCTTGAAGCCCTCTGCAATTTTAGGTGTCTGTTTTCCCATGATATCTTTGAGACAGTGATGTGAGTAGTCCCATTTTTGTGGATGGGATGTTGAAGTTCAGAGGTAGCTATGCTAAATTATGGCTTGAAGCCAAATTTTCATCACCTCACCTGCATGTCCCTTCTTTCCCCTTTGCAGAAAACCAGGCTTACAGACTGGACACTGCTAATTTCATATTGCAAGTTTTTCACACGAGTTCAGGCAGTCTGCAACTTATTGAGCAGCAGTAGAATGGAGTGGTTAGGAAGGAGCTATTTTACTAATCTGCTTTCAGAGTCCAATTTTCACATCTGAGTCTTATGACAAGAGATCAAAGTCCCTCATTAGGAGACTGAATCCAATATTTAATACACTTAAAGTCCACTTTATATACTCACCAGATAGCCTGGTTTCTGCATAAAACAACATCCAAGCTGCTTTTGACACTTAATGAAGGGACAGACCTCACTTTCTATGCCATTACATGGTGATGAAGCAGGACTGACTTGGACAGTTACACAGTCAAACAATCAACCTGTCAAAAGCAGGATTAGTCTACTATGCTTTACATGAAGGGATACAGAAGTATACTTATTAATGCATCTGTCTTTCAAAAACTATCCTGTGATAACCTGCACTATCATCTTTGAAATGTCCTGGACTTGGAGAATGTCAAAACTTAGGATAGGAGTGCACACTATTACTCTGTAAGTTGTATTAGAACTGATTAACCTATCAATCTCTATTATTCAGCTACTGGAAACGAGACACATAATTCTCCTGGGGATTTACCTGAAGTGGGATCAAAAGAAAACTGCTTTCTCCCTTCCTTGCACGCAGATTCTAAATTTGTTTTGACTAGTGATGTTAAAAATAAATAAATATATGAAGTGACCTGAATAACTTGAACTATTCCCTTGTGATTAAGGCGGGAAGTGTTTGAAACATGAAAAGTTGCACCCGTGTTCAAATGAGAGAAGTCCTAGTTAATTATTTAGAGCAGCCGAAAGCTCATCAAAAATTTAACCAAGATTTATTTCTCTGTGATTGTGCAGGCACCACAATGTGCAGAAATGGAGGCTTTAACTCTGTTAAATGAAACTCATGAGGTTTCACCCCCCAGCTTGCTAGTGCTGCCTCAGTGGGGCCAATACATCCTTTTCTCCCATCTCCCCTCTTCCCCAAGCACCTATAGAAGATTGCCTTTGACTGCTGGTGATGTACGTCAGTAAGGTGGGTGTAAATAGCATACCCAAGCAAATAAACAGCTTACAGCACTTGAACTACTGCTGTGGGTGAATTGTGTTGGCTCACAGCAGACTGTAGCTGTGGCTTTTCAAGGCTACAACTGTTCACCCCTGGTAGACAATGTCAAATACAAGCCAGTCTTCAACAGAGCCCTGCTCCTCTCCCATGTCTAGAGTGGTGTGGCTATGAGCCCTGGACCTGGCAGAACTTGAGGAGGGGAAGCAGGAATTACCTTCCCAGTACCCTGTAGAGCAGTTAGTGTCCGTATTCCCTCCCCCTGTAGCACTGGCAGGAATATAAACATCCTTGGTGAAGGTGAGGAGAGGATTTTACAGGCCCAGAAAAAGACCCAGAGGTGAGGATAGTTCTTTGTTTTCTCCATCCTTGTATCATACTGGGATAGGTGCTGCACTGAATGGCATCTCTCTTTCACTCCATTTCTCTTCTCAATTCATACAGCTGAGAAATCAAAGCTTTGCAGCACACAGACCATTTACAATTCCTCGGCTCCTGAAACTTCCCTGGCCAGAGGTGAGCATAGCTGCAGGACTGGCTTTGCCACCGGGCCCCTTGCCATCACTGGTGAACAGCAGGTACCCACAGACCTTAAGTCTACGCTCCATTAAACAACCAGTGCTGCAAACTGGGGGCTGTTTTTAAACAATTTAGTTCAGAACTCAACAATTTTGTCCATGCTGCCTCAGAGCTAGGTCTGGGTCATTGCCCTTTTCTTTGATGTGCATTGCATTTGTGATTTTCTTTGATCATTGCTATGGAAATGACTAAAATGTTTTTCTCATAGGTTTGTATGCACACATAAGAAGGCTGAGAACCGTAAAGGTGAACCATCTGACCTTATCTTGACTTCGTTAGGGTTAAAGTAACATTAAATAGGATAAAATTATGTTTTACATACCTTGGGAGACTAATGAGCAGGCAGCAATATTATTCTATTACTTCTATCAATATCTTCAATAAGTTAGATGACCGTGAAAGGGCTTTGCCAGTAAGCTTGGCAAGCATACAGGGATCTAGAAATGCCAGATAGTACCTTAGGCTTTCTAAGGCGTCTACTTCTTTCACTGAGTTTCCAATGGTGACACTTGATACCTAATATCTCAAAAGGGACAAAAGGTCCCTGAAAATAATAATAATAATAATTTAAAAATCCATTTTTTCCCCGCATCTCTGAGTAGAAAGGTCACAAAAAGTGGAAAACAGTTTCCTGGAGAAACCCTGGTCTTGCTGTATTCTCTCCAATTTCTGGAGCTTCCTAGAACTGCTCTGTGCACTGAGCCACAAGAGAGAAAGAAACGACTCTCTGCTCCATGTTCCTGTGCCGGTTCAGCTGATTTCTTAGTCTACATGGTCTCACTATAAAAACTTATGTAGGAAACAGATCTTTGAGCCATTGCATATAGTTCTTGCAAATGCCATTCAAAGCTCGGAGGTAATCAATCAATGGTAGGAATAATGCGGAAAGTGCTGAAGAATAAAATAATGACATTTCTTAATTTTGCTCATATTAATCTGTGGTGTACCAGCTCACAAACCCCACTTGTGATCATATTGTCTGAAAAAGGCTAGAAGGGAAAAAGAAAAGATGGAGACCAGGAAAACAAGGGTGGTCTGGAAGGTAGAAATGTCTATATGAGGTGAGCTGAACAAACACTGGACCCATTGGTGGTTGGAGGACATCCTACTGGGCTTTCAAATAATGAAAGATGTTGAGAACATAAACAGTGAACAATTATTCCTCCCTTCTCACAATACATGAAATACTTTTTATACTGAAAAGATTTCTGGTAAATAGCTAAAATAAACCCCCAAAATCAAGCTGAATATGTTAATGCTTTGTAAGTGGTAGCTAGGGAAAGAGACTGTACAAGGCTTGCATTTTCATTTGATGTATTACTGTATATTTTTATTCATTTGGTTCAGTTCATGATATAATGAAGCATAACTGATGTAACTTGGCTTGATGTGTCTCCTTGTTACACATACTGGAACAATATCTGCAGAAACATTTGAAATTACAATTTTTTTCAGACATCTATTTTAAGGATCAGTAACTTCAAACAAGCAGAGCACTTAGGCATATTTTAAAGGCTTATTTCCTGCAATCATGCATGGGTCATGGCTTAATCCTCATCAGAAAGAACACACTTTGGGATCCTGATTACAGGAGGGGGGCAGAGAAGAAAGGACATAAAAGGAAAGGAATAGTATCAGAGTCTTTAAAAAGAGCCCAGAGATCTTGCACTCAACTAGTAAATCTTTGATGCTAATTTAGAAGAGACTTGATTTTTTAAAATTCTGAAGGAGACACCCCAAGAGGCAAAACAAAGTTGATGATTTAAAATACCTGTTAGGAGAATTTATGTCACTGCTGAGCGCTGTATGTCTGTATGTGACACACAGGACAGACTTTGGAAGAACCAGCTGTCCTGACAGGGCACCAGCAGCGTAACTGGAGGAGCAGCTAAATCCAGTATTTCTTACTGAATTACTGAATTTCTTAGTACTCTGTAATAAGGTTTTTAACAGAAAGGCAGGCCAATGAATCATTTTTGAGTGAGAAGGAGCAGGGCAGCTTTGCTTGGCCATATGCACAGCTCCTCTCAAATGAGCTGGGCTGGTGAAAGGATCCTGGTGTTTTACTTGAGAGAAGTGGAAATACAACAGCTTTCTGCAGCTGGTAAGAACTGGATTCTGGGCCACTTTGAATAAGTTAAGCAAATAATTACCTGTGAATAAATTAGGTGCAGCTGGTAAGAACTGGATTCTGGGCCACTTAAGCAAATAATTACCTGTGGAATAAATTAGGAAGGAAAGTGCTAAATATATTTATTAATAGATACCATATGTTTTTTGCAGCTTCTTCACAAAAGGCTCATAAAAGTACACAGCTACATTCAAGAGTTCCCCAGTCACACACATTTTCTGCATATTCTTTATGCACTCACCAATTGATATCCAAAATACTCATTTAGTGGATATTTTAAAAACTTAAAACCATCCCTTTGAGGTTTGTGAATATATAGTGAAAGTCTGTTTGTTCCTTTCAATCACACCTAGATGAAATGTCCAATATCCAAATTACTTAGTTAATTTAATTTAAGAAATTTTTATATTTGACAGCGGAACAGGAGATTTTCAGGTTTAAAGAAAATTAAGGGAATTTCCTATCCAACTCAATTTCATTTACTTTCACACCTCATTGAAATGCCGATATTTTTGGAGTATAGGATTTTTGAATACACTCTGTTATTACAAATTATTATTATTCTTGCTTTTAAGAATTCTTCCAAATGTCCTGAGACAGGCACTCATACTCATTATTGCTCTCCTCTCTCTTCATACCTTACTGTTTGAAGGTTTTGCCAACTGATGTGGTTTACAGAAGCCTCCAGGCTGCTCTCATGTGCACTAGCAGAGCGACCTGCTGCTGATCAGGCAAAAAAAAAAAACCCGAAGGGAGAGCGAATCGTGCCAGTATTTACCTTCATTCCCACCCTTTATACGCCAATCATTATCCGTTATCTCCCCAGAGACTACTCCAGAAATTGGAGTTATAATTGTCCTCCCCCTTCACATTTTTACTTGACGCCTGGTAATGTCCAGAGGGTTTTCAGCTGCACAGGCATAAGCTCTGGCTAATTGGCTCTGGTTCAGATATATGAAGTGTGGTGAGCAGAGGCAGGATTTTAAGGTCTATTTAATCAGCCCAGTAGTTCAAAATTTGATTTAAGCTTGAGTTGTTTATGTACAAGAGAGGATTCTGCTTCTGGAGGGATTGTGGCCTCTCTGCACCCTGAATACATCAGTTATTGGAGATGCTATAACAAACAATGTCCTGAGCAACAGCAGTAATAACAGCCTGAGAAGGATAAGCTTTTCCCAGCACTGTAAAAATAAGACAATATTTTAGAAGACATTTCAGCTGTCTTGCAGGAGATGAGTAACCAAGCAGTTACAATGGCCATAAGATGGGGACAGAAACACTCTTGCTGCAATGTGGTGAGAGCCATTGGCTTTGTGTGCATTTCTGCATGTGCTGAGCTCCACACTGCTTTGGCTGCTCTTCCAGCACTACCCGAACTGTTCAAATTTAATCCCTGGTACAAGATTTTGTGACCCACACATGATGCCACAACTATGGCACAGGTATTTCTACAGCAAATCCTGCAGGAAATACTTGAATTTTTTTCTCTCAGAGCATCACTGTCTTGTTTGCCTAAGTTGGCAATGTGAGAGGCTATGTAGGAGCCTGGATGTTGTTAAGGTGCTATATTATCTGAACTTCCACATGATATAAATCCAAGTGGAGTGACTGAATCTTATCTTACAGGGCAGCTGGTAACTGTCAAGGGTGTTTCCTCCATAAGGGGAGGAAAACCCAAAAAAGGCTTTTCAAAAGGCTGCACGTTTTGTAAAACTGATTTGTAAATTCCAAATTCAAATATTTTGAATTTTAAGCTCGAGTTTAATTTCACCACTGTGAAAAGCCTGTTTCTCCCTACCTACTACACTCAGAAGCACTTGTGCAGATGTAAACCAACTTTCCATCCTGCAACCTCCCACAGACATATGCACGCACATTATGTCCCGTGTTTAATTGCCTTTCAGAACTGTCTTATCTTGGCACGAACTTGTCATTGGTTTATCTGTGCTCAGGATAAATGCATACCTAATCTTATTACTGGATGCACTCAGAGCAGGCAATCTCATTAATAGCCACCCTTAAGGGATTTTTATCCATGGATCAATTTCATAATTGGAACACAGCTACATAATATATAAATATATCCCTTCAATGGCACAGCCGTTCTCATGCTGTTCTCATGCTGTTCAGTCTTGCATATCTCATGGCAAAAAAAAAGAATCCAGAAAGAAAGAATATATTTTTAAACCAGAGATCCTTCTTGGAAGCTTGTTAGGTTTTCAGAGCACACCACAGGCTTACAAGCTTGATTTGTCAGGTTCATGATTGTTACTGGATATGTGAGTCCTATCATTTTTAGCCTGGATAGTCACTAAGAATAGTTTTCCTTATTCTTAGGGGCAATGCATTGAATTCTGTATGCTCTTTGTTATAGCATATAGAATTCTGTAATGGGAAAAACCTAACTTGTTAGCTACATATCATTTTCAAAAGCAGCAGGAGCTATACAGCTTTTAAGAATTAAATTATGTTCATTTATTCAGTGACTGCAAAATACCCTACTAAGAGTGTAATAGCTTAAAGGCTTCCTAATCAACTTTACTTCATCATTAAATAATTATGCTTTGTGTATCTGAACTACACTTTTGTCACATCTCATATATAGGCTAGTTAGTGACTATGAGTCATTACTGAGGCTGAGTGAACCGTTCATAATTAAACCTGAACCAAGCAAAACTGCCTGGGTTTGAGTTGTGTGACGCTTTCAGTGAGTCTGGGCTGAGTTTCCAACAAACTTTGATTCAATTATATCCAAGCCCCAGCAAAATATAATATACATATACTGCACAGACCCAGGCCACCGCAAGCATTACTGAGCTTGGTGGATTTTTTTCCTGCCCCCTGCCTCTGTCAGGATCATTACAGATCCAATCAAAAGGGATTAATTTTCTTTCTCCCTCCCACTCTGTAGGTGCACAGTGAGGATGGGCACCACTAAAGCTCTTGGAATACATACATGAGAAATTAGTGAACAAGTATTTTACAGTTTTGCCTATTGGTAGCTGCAAGCCATGAAATTGCACACAGAGTTTTTCACAATGACACCACCGGGCATTTCTAGCCAGCTAGTCACAATGTGAGAGAAATTACTGCTATAATTCAAAAAGTGAATAGCAGTATTAGTGATAAAGATGATAAATTAAAAAGTAGCCAGAAGTGTACACTTACTGTGTTTGATTATTAGCAGATCCCAAATCATTCAAAAAATCAAATATCCTCATCCACTGCCCATAGTCATCTCTTGCCCAAAGTTGTCAACAGCAAAACATTCTGTCTCTGCTGATGTGGTGGGAAATAGGCTGCAATGGAAATAGAGACATTCATGGATGTATGTTCTCATTGCAGTTAACATGGGACTTAACTGCTGCAGGGGTGTAGGACAGGCTGTCCTGCGCTCACTCAAGAGGCAGTTCTCACAAAAACCCTGAAGTTTTGTGTCCAGTCAGTCAGATGTGAAGCAGGGGACACCTCTGCTCGGGTGGGAAGACTGAAGCCCAGAGCGTGTCAGCTCTTCTGAGGCTGTTTGGATGCCTCTGTCATAGGACACCTCTCTTGCAACATCACAAGTGCTACCAGGGCCAAGAATTGGAAAATAGAATGGCCTCATATTAGTGATAAGACACCCAGTTTGAATCATGATGGCAATTCAAAATCAGACCTACTTCCTTAAGGACATCATGGATTTTCTGCTGCTTGTGGTCTTCAAATCGAATCTTTCCAAAACACAAGCTACATTTCAATTAAAATAGCTAACTAAACCCCCCAGGAAAGGTGGAAGGGTTAGGAGGGCACCTGATTGATAGGGAGATTTCTTTGGAGCATGCCATTCAATTGCTTCATTTATATTTCATTAAGCATGAAATTATGTTTATAATTGTATTAGACAACTGTATGAGAGATATTAGCTTATAAGCTCCGACTAAATTAAAACAATTATTAATTAATCATTATTCTGTTTTTTCATTTTTAATGAAATTATTCTCCTGAATTCAAAGTGCTAGCAATTAATTCATAAAAATATCCCTCTGATTGACTACTGTGTAACTGAGAGAACAGGAGTAGGTGTTATTTAATGCAAACACCATATCATCCAAGAATGCACCTTTGCATAATCTATATGGAGAAAGAGACTCCATGCTCCAAAATGGACAAGAGAAAAAAATCCTGTCTGAGGGTCATGCTGCAGAGAGACAATGCAGCAGGGATGGCCACGCAGTGTACAGGGCAACTGAAGGTGAAAAAATGTAAGAGGTGCTTAAAAAACCCAATGTGTCGCAGTGCCAAAAGTGACATAAGCAGCCAGCCAGCAGCCAACCCTCCTCACTGGGATCCGGCCTCATCCGCAAACCCCTGCGTGGTGGAAAGGCAATGACAGCTTGAAGCAAAATGGGCCCTTCTCTGTAGTTTGTCCATACACAGAAATCAGAACTGAGAGGGGTTTTTTTAATCTAAAATCTATCAGGACTATGGCTCCCTATTATCCTTTTCTATTTCATCCTGTGATATTAATACATATGCAAAAATCTCTTGGACTTCAAAAGGACGTATTCACCTGGTGTAAGAGCTGCAGGATATTTCCTGAGGTGTTGCAGACATCAACGGCTTGCATTGAAAAAAAAAAAAAGCTCAAAACTTTAAGCCAGTGCTGTGGCACATGAAAAGTTCTTCAGTTCACCTTCACATATTTTTTTATCACCTTCCAGCTCTCACACTTATTCTGCTAATGATTAAGGATCTCAAGCACTTTTAAAACAAAGCTTTTCACCTTTAGATACTTTTTCAATCTGTATGAGAAAAACAGGTTCCTCACTGGCATTTATCTTACAATGTGCTCTCTGGCACCTAGACCAAAAATATTTTGAAACATATTCCTTTTCATCTCGGAGCTTTATGAGTGCCAGGCAATTCAATTTTTTATTTATTTATTTTTAAAGGCTGATTTTTTTTTTTTGGCTTCTTCTTTTCTACTTTCTTTTCTTCTGTGTGCAGCTGACCACGTGCTTTCATTCACTGAAACAGCCGATTGCAAAATTAGACAAATACTTTGACTTTGCCCCTGGCTTTTGTGGTTGCTGTACCTCTGAAGACTCCATTCACCTCTAATTACATTTCCGTTGAAATCGTGCAGAGAAGGAACAGTGTAAGTCATTAGCCCTCCTAAATGAATGTGCAGCTGACTAGCTAACAAAGGGATTAACACTTGACAGCAGAAGCGTTGCATGCTGAAGGACAGGGTCATCGGGTGACTGCCTATTACACAGAAATAATTGCCACTCAATGCTGAGAGAAACTGATGTCCACAGGCTGTGTTTACTGCACAGAGATGCATTTTTTTCTCAACTCTTACCCCTCTGGTTAATCTGACTTTGCACAAAAGAAGGAGGAGAGCCGTGACTGGGCAAGGGATCATGGAGAGCCAAGAGCTTGGGCAGCAGGAACCAGCGAGGACTGGCTGGGCAATCACAAAAATGGGTTGTGGAAATACAAGATGATTTGAAGCCCAAGCACATTCAATAGGAACCTTCCACCTACTAAACAAAACCTATACTTTTTAAAGTTTTAAATAATGCTTCTTTGCTTAATCCTCTATTGCCATAGTATGGCGTGTGACTTGATACAAATGGTTGTTTGTTTGGGGGTTGTTTTTTTTTTTTTTAGATATTTAATAAAGAGAATATAAAGGTATAGTAAAAATATTTGACTTCTTCCCTTACCTAGCCTTTTCTTATTTAAAAGCACTTTATGATTTAAGAAAGCATCCACACTACAATGAGCCTTTCATCGACTAAGCTGTCCCTAGATAGATTCTTCTGTAAGTAATATTTTACCTCTTTGAGAATACAATTCTTATTCATAGAGATTAACAGATCTGCATTTTCTAAGCCACTATGAAAAAGGACCTATGGAAAACTTAAAAATGCAATAATAATAACTAGATATGCTATGAGGCTGAGTTAGGGCATCATGGTCATCGCTGTCACCATGGTGCTGTTGATAAATGATTGAATTGTGCTTGCTGAAAACATGCCACTCCATTAGCATAATGCAATATGGAATATCCTGTTTAGCAGTAAGAGTGATCTTAGTTAGGAAAGATTTTTGGGTAAGACTTCCTGCTGGAATAAATACTCATCACTCTATTGAACTCACTGCAGCTGTTACAATTCAAATGGGCTGAGATTCGTTCCCTTGTCTTAAAGCAGACAAGGACAAAGTAATGGCTAAAATGATTGGGGAGCATTCAGCACACATTTGGAGTTGAGCAGAAAGGGGCTCTGTGTTGGCCTTCTGAGCAGGGATGCATTTTTCTTTTGTTCTCTACCTTGAAGCGGTTGCAGTGCAAAACTTGTGTCCCAAAGCATGGCTGAAATAATTCCCAGCCAGGATCATACGGAGGCTTTCCAGGTGAGCAGGGTCTGGGGCTGCCTTTTGTTTGGCTGTTTGTTTTAATCTTGCCAAGAGTACACAAAGAAAAACCTTTTAGCCTATTTTGGAAAAAAAGTACCATTCTACAGCAAGTTTAGCCCAGTCAAAGTAATTTAACTGGACTATGCATAGATTCACTTTGACATCTTTAGCCCAATTTAAAGACAGTGGATTTTAGTGCAGGCAATTTAAGTTATCTAATCATCCACTGAGATGAAAATACCATAAATATATATAACAAAGGCTGAGGAAAAACACAATAGCAATGGGGTGGTATTGTACAATGTGAAAAGGATGTTTATATCCAAACATCACACGCACAGTTAAGCATGAATTCACATTAGATCAACTTGAGCTTCAAACATGTATTTTTTTTAGCTATGAGTGGAAACAACTATTTTTCAGTAGTTGAGTGCTAATATCACAAAGGTTTTCATCTGGTGAAATATATGACTTCTAAAAACGTGAACATGGCTGATATTTCCAAAGGCTTGTTGAACAACAGCATCTGAGCACAGGCAATGATATCTAGTCATCTGTTATTATTAATCTCTTTTTTTGGTCTTATTTCTTTCTGTATCTTTAGTGGCATGTCAGTTTTGCCGTGACATGCTCCATAGAGATTTGTAATGACTGAAGCTGAAGACACAAATCCACATTTTCCCTACTGACATTTTAGTATTTCATTACAGTGGGTTGGCAGAGCAGGTGGGCACTGACGACCAGGACCTGGGGTCAATAAACCTGTACACAGCCACCACTTCCTGGGTGGACATGGCCACTAGCCCAGCTGAATGACTCATTGTTGCACAAATGGGAGCTCTTTCCACCCAGCACAGTGGAGGTACCTGTGCTACTCACGAGGAAAAGCTGGAGGAAAGGCCGCAGAAGAAGCAATTATGGGAATAAAAGGCAATTTATGTGTGAGCCAATGGGCATCCCACAGATCATCTTCCATTCACTATGGACTAATACTTCATCTTCTCTGATAAAGTGACATCTGGTTAGTATATTTTCCTGATTATTTAGTTCTCTGCATCACTTTGAGCAACATAATCTTTCTAATTGATACACAGAATTTTTTCCAGTATGGTTCCAGCAGATTTGGTGTTGAGATTCCTTCATGCTTGTTTTTGCTATCATCAGCTTCAGAAATCAAGCAAAAGGAGTCTAATTTTATGTTCACTCATTCACAGAGTTACCATATTTGCAGGCTTAGAAACAGTATTTAGGTCTACATACGAAGGAAATAAAATGCCCTAATTAATTTTCTGCATCACTGAAATGGAACTTCAGTCACATGGGGAAGGCAGACGCTGCGGATGTCGAAGACAGCCATCCTAGAACCAAGCCTCCAGCACTATTTGGGAGCAAAAGGTAAAAATGTGACAGTAGTTAAGTTGAAAATGCTGATTATAAGAGGTTTTTGGATGAGATAAGCAAACCTCCTTGTAATCTCAAATAAATCTGAAGTTTTCTTGCGGTGTTCACACCCCATCCCAAGTCCATCGTGCATTTTGTTTTTGAAAACAGCCTTCAGTCTATTCTGATGCTTCAGGCAATAACAGTCCAGATGAAAAGACTTTTCTTTGTCCTTATTTATTAAAACCCTAAGGGTTATTTCCTGAAGATAAGAGCGTGGTTGCTGTCTTCACAATAGCACAGATTTTCTTTAATATAAACAGACCTGATCTATTTGGTCCAGAGTGGTTTTTAAAGGCTAGCTAGTAATCATCCCCTCTAAGATGTCTGTGTCTTTCAAAGCTGGAACTACAAATCCATCACTTTGCGGGAAAAGTTCTTGGTCAGGAACATGCTCCCAAGAAGAACACTTGGAGATTGAATAATATGGCAAGCCTGCAAGGGGTAAAATAAGCAGGACTTAGGAGTTTTTGTGTTTTGGTGGGGTTTGTTTGTTTGTTTGTTTGTTTGTTTTTTTCTATAAACAGCTATATTAAAGCATGGATACTATTGATAGGATTGGTATTTCTCAACAGATTGTATTTGCACTGTTAAACTTCCTTATACTCTGATTACTTCAGATTCCTCAGGACGCTTATATCCCAGTATGTCTGAACAGTTTAGCAACATTCATTAGGTGTCATGATACCCCAGTTATTGACTAAAAGAGCTTTCGATGCCCGCTTCACAGAAACAGTCATCCTGAAATACATTTAGTTGGTGAGAAAGGAACAGAAAGAGCTGAAGTATCCCTGGTTCCAGGAAAGCAATAGGCATTATAAAGAAGTTAAGAAAAAATTCATTTTCCTTTCATGAAAGTGATGAACATGTAGAACTTTGAAATAAAAGACATGATAATAGTCTTCTCAAAAAATCTGCAAAGAAGGTGCTTCTGAAATATTGTCCTGGTTACCAAAGGGGCAAGAAAAGTGCCTGGCTCCACATGCAGCAAAGGTTTAAATTAGACATTCGGAAAAGCTTCCTTAATCAGAGAACCTGGCTGCTAAGGGAAGCTGTAAAATCTAAGTTATAAAGGACCAATTAGACTAACACCTGTCTGGAATGGGCACAGCAGTATTCTGCTTCCATGCAGTGAAAAGGGACTTAAAGACACTATCATACTGTGGTGCTATTTTTTACCCCCCAGGACCCCACTCATGTCCTGAGATTTCATTTTTGCTACACACACAGATATATATCTATATATATAATAATAATATCCCTAGACTGTATACAAGTCTGGAAAAAAAAAATCATAAACCTAAATTATGTGAGATCAAAGTCCTCTCATGAAGAAGTCATGCAGATTAAAATTAATTTCATTATTCTGAGTAGAGCAGCCTTCCCTAGGGAAAAAGGTGTCTTCTTGACTCTTTTGAGCTGCTACCTCAGCTGACCTCATTTAGGAAAGACTCTACCCCATAACCATCTTTTTTGGGGGGTGGATGGGGTGGTGGTGGTGTTAAAGGGTGAGGATCCTTTAGGAGACATTTCCCTTCAGTCCTCAGTGAGGTATACAGATTGTCCTGGTTTCCTACAGGCACTGGGAATGCGATGATAACTTTGGATGGTTCCCTGATCTGACTGATTTGGTTTCCTGGTGCATAGTATGGGAAGCGTGGACGTGCCATTCACAACTCTGGATTCCCCTCTGAAAGCCAAGATCCTTCATGCCAAAGTCAGTGCTGCCTCTTAGGCTTCTAAATCCTTGAATTCAGTCTTAGTCATGCGTTGCAAGAATGATATCCAGCACTGTAAGTCAGCAGTATCCCCCCAAATAAGATGATAAAGCAGCTGTGTTGGCTCTAGAGCAGCTTAACTTTAGGCTTCTGAGTATGATGAATTATTGTTTGAGGAGATGTATTCATAATTCTGTTCCTTCCAAGCAGGTGGCTGATATTTTGAGATCCCTGCTGTATCAGCACTATGTATATTTGGCACAGAAACTGCATGAATATTATAAATTCTATATTTAATTGGGTCTCATAAAGAAATCCTGTAAATCATAGTCATCCCATCAAACAAAACAGGAAATTGATATGGTGAGGTATTCAATAACATTACTTCTTTTTGCCCCTAAAGGTTAGACAAAAGTTTGTTGTTTCCTTAATAAGAAAAAAAATTATGACAGTCAGGTATCTTTGATGTAGTTCTGTTTATCTGCAAATAACACAAAATTCTAATTCTTAGCACAGAAATCAAGTAATAGGAGAAAGTACTTTTATATACAATACCAAGGCTCTCTGAGCCAGCACTCAGCCAAAAAAGCTCTCTGTTTAGGCTTTCAGCAAGAGCACAATGCCACTATTTATTCAGGTTGTGTCCTAAGCTTTCCTACTTCATTTTATGTTCCTTGACATATTTATTTCTGTTTCTGTGTTGCACGTATTTTGGCAGAAAAAAAAAAAAAAATCAAGTTATCATTTGCTATACAGTATGTGGTGAACCTTCTTCATTTCGTGACTTAGTGTTAGGTGGTAATATATGCTGAGGGGTGAGAGTTACTACTGCTTCAACTTCTTGGGGCTGCAAAAATCCTAACTTGTTCTTCTTTTCCTGAATGAGAGTTAGTCCAATAGTTCTCTCTATAAAGATAGACTCTGAGGCTATGGCGAAGGAACTAAATCACAATAAATAGAAGAGAGACAGTTCAAACAAGTGTGAGTCTTACCTAATAAATAAGGGTAAAACATACATACCAATGCACATAAAAAGAGATTTATATCAAGTTTCCTTAAGTGGGTTTGAATCAGTACGTGACCAAAGCTGCTTTCTTTATTAGTGCATTGTTTTGAGTTCTCTGTACCATTAGATTACAATGAGGTACTATTTGCACCCATTTTATCTGCAGTACATCTATTACATCAAGTCAAGCACACGGTAGGAGAGAGTTGTACTAAATGAATGCAGTTCATTATTTAGCTGTATCTGGCAAGCTGAATAAAGAGAGCGGGGGTTGATTTTGACACCTGATCTGCTTTGGCATCTTTTGCCTGCAGAGCGCTCTTCGTGGGAGAGAATAGTTGGCTACAAGGAGCAATAGACAGGCCAGTGAGCCTTCTGAAACTCATGCATGATTGCATTTCCTTGACAGGCTGCTTCAAGTGCTCTCTAGAATTATTTGATCTGGTCCTCCAAACCCTATTCACATTGCTTCTCTTTACTGCTCTTACTGTGGAATTCATCACAGCCTATTTTATCTGGGTGAGAGCTGATCATACACATGGCTTTCAGTCCATGCAGTGCATCTACAACTAGCCAGACTGCTACACAAAGTCCCTGGCCTTCCGTATAGGAGTGAAATGGCTGGGGATTGGCCTTCTTGATAGGCCAAGGTGATCCTGAAGCATTGCACCCCAGACAATTGCAAGTTTCAGCATGAGATAGGTAAGACGTGAACTTGCTTGTCACAGGTCAGGGAAAGGTCCCATTAGAGATTGTTTGCAGATCTGTGCTGAAAAGCCTCTTTGATATGAGTGGATAGTCCAGGTATAGCAAGAATGGTACTTGTGATAACATTTGAACATGGCAACTGTGCTGCACAGTACAATAGCGATGCTAAAGAAAAGCCAGTCAGGTTAGCAGCTCCTATGCTGAGTGTGAGGGAAACAACAGAGCGAAGGGTGATCTTCACTCCACCTGCCGAGGTAAATACTTGTCACTGCCCCAGATTTTGTCCTCTACTGCAAATGAAAGCCAGTGACAAGTTGCAGTCATGTCTTTCAGAGATGCCTACTTCAATCTTGTTCAGCAAAATGTACTCCATATCCATAAATCTGTACAAGTTTCAGGGAGAAAAAAGCAATTATGGGAGATCAAAAGTAAGCTGGTGAGAGCACAGGCAGGGGAAATGATGTCTGCTGCAGGTTTCCAGTGTGCTCAGGGAAGCAGGAGATGGGTAGCACAGTCTAAGAAATGAACATGGTTACACTTAGAAATATACAATGTTTACCATTTTTTTTCTCTCTTATCCAAAATTATCAAAGACAAAAATTGGCCAACAGCTCACTATGGGGGAGCAGGAGCGGTACCCTATGTACCAAGGCATTCACTGCACATATGAATAACTGTAGAATTAAGTAACTGTGAATAATATCCTTTGAGCAGGCAGGATTTCATGAACATGGGTTAAGAAGGCCTGAAATATATTGAAAAGTCACCATGCTCAAATGCAATTTTCACATTTTTCTATTACACAAAGAAAAAAAAGATGTTGCCCACCAGAAAAGGGCCTGAGCTTTACTGCAATAGAAGTCAAGAAGTAACTCTGCTGAAGTCATTGGTATAAGCCAATGAGGTGTGAATATACTTTCATCTACTAAACAATACCTGCACAAGGTTGCCTATTGATTTCAGGGGGACTATTTGTACAGCAAATTACTGCTCTGTATGAGTCTGTGAGCATCCAGGTTTCTGCTAAAATAAGATTACACGTCTATTAGACTATCCAGAAGCTACAACCTTGCAATATACTGTATTACCATACACTGAAGATAGGTCCTTGGGAAATTATTCAATAGAAATACATAGGAGACCAATTTCCTCAGTAACAGCGAATCTCTCAAGCGCTGCAGTTTAGGTGACAATTCAGCTCTTGGGGTAGAATCCATTTAACTTTGGATTTGGAAAGGCCAGTGCTGGAAGTAAGGAAGCAGCAGATTTATGTGCCACTGGATTATAATGTGGAGGGTATTTTGCAAATAACCTGTCCACTGAAACTGCTGACTAAGGAATATTGACATTTTGCCACAAGTACAGAAAGCTCAGAGTCAACTCATATCATCAGAAGACTTAACAACACATTTCACTTGCATAAATAAAACAATCCCCTCTCCTCCTAACAATTATGAGAACATCTTTCAGTTATGCTACCCTGCAGCAAGGAGAAGGGTATGGATCCAGGCCTATGTTTCATTTACAAACCATATTTGTATCGTGACTCTTATTGAGAGCTTTTCTGAGGAGAAAACTAAGAATCTGAAATACTTTAAAAAAAAAAGGTTCAATCTCAAAGAAAAATTATCCTTTGAAGGAAAATAAAATGTTCAAAATGTCTTCAGAACAAAGAAACACAAGCACCTGTGTCTATGCACTGCTCTGGAGCTAACTATTTCACATGGCTGTCATAACAGGGGCTCAATCAAAGGGCAATGTCCCTTAAGAGAAACTAAATGAAACAAAAAATCATGGGAGGTCACTCCTACTCCAAAGAGCTTTAAAGCTTTATGTGGTTTATGGATGGGGAACTGAATAGAGAGAGGTTGAGTTTTTCCCCTGTGAATCACAGAGCTCTTGCTGGCGTTGGGAATTGACTCAAGATTTCCACAGTCTGTTCAGTCCTGCCATCCTTTCTTCAAAAGCTGGGTCCAACAGGGCATCTATAATGATGGTATAGTCACCCTACTATTGCTTTGGTAACTTTTGTAGCGCCCTAAAGCGTTTACTCCTGATCTTGCCTCTTTGAAGGTAAGAGAACAACTAACACAGTGCAGTATGCCCTGGGACACCGTCCTCTTGATTCTCTTTTCAGCCTTACTCCTTCTCGCAGCCAATTCTGTTGGTATTGGATGGAAAGAACTGGCTATAAGCAGGGAAAACGCTGTTGCAGGTGAATTTAAAGAAGGAGAAAAAAAGGTGTCACAGCTGGAATTATTGCTGAGAAACCTGGAATCTGTTACTAATGCACATGACCTTGTGCCAATGTCCTTTGGAAAGAGCTGCTCTGCAGCCATCAGTTCCATCAATGGCAAGAGGGCAGCTACTGAGAACATGAGCAAGTGCTGCCTTCGTCTTCTCAAAGAGTGCTTTCCACTATGGCAATATGCACATATTTCAGTATTTTTATATTTGGTTTCTGTGTTGTCTTTTCATGTATGCAGCTATGAACAGGCAATTTGAGCTCTTTAACATCTCAGAGATATTTTAGTCTTATTGTCATTCTCTGTATCACTGAATTTTAAAATCACACGTTCATTTGTTGCCGCATTTATTACATTCAGTTGTCCTCTTTTTCTGAGGTTTAGAGAGTTGTTTTATTTCCTGAAACTCAGTGACAAATTCTATTCAGGTGGCCAGAGTTGTTCCTTGTGTTCTAAATATGTATGCAAAAAATATCAGCTAATTAGTGCTAAATTAAAATGTGAAAGGAATATCCATTATTTTTAGGTTATAAGCATACACCACTTCCTTTACTGTTTCTGAAGAAAGGCTAGCCACTGCATGCTGTTTGTACCACTGAGAATACTAAAAAAGCTGTCACAAAATGATATCTTGATAAAACAAGATGACCTTTAAAGTTGAAGCTGTGGAAGCAAACCAGATAAAAACTGTTGTGAAAATACACATAAAAATCTCTACAATGAAAGGAAAACTGATTATTCTCATATTTGTAATTATTTCACAAGATTGATACAATTAAAGTAGGTATTATTTTAAAACAGTAGGATTTCATACCATGCTGGCTACATTATTCATTTCTGAATGAACTTTTGTTTCTTTTGTTTATGAAGCAATGCTGATTTTTATTTTTTTTATACACATGCTTTTTATTTTTCCACACATACTG
>NW_010296246.1:89971-92167 GCF_000700745.2 Antrostomus carolinensis | reverse complement strand
AATTGATGCGGTCTTCCTTCCTTATAATTACTGAGTGACTCTATGTCCTTATCCATTTGAAAGGTTTCAAGCAGCAGACAACAGCTGGGGTCATTCTTATTGCTCCTGAGTAATCTTGTTTGGTACAAAATATCAGAATTCGCAAAGGAGCCATCCACTATCTCAAGGCTTCTGTGTACAGAAGCACTCATACAAGGGCAGGGGAGTGGAAGTAATGAAAATCCAAAAATGTCTGCTACCATAGTTTGTATTTTCTTCTCTTCAGATTCTGGTCCTGATTTTACAAGTTAAATACAAGTGGACTCAAAAAATTTAAGCCCAGGCCATATTTTTGCTATATTTTTGCATAATGCTTTACGAAATTAATTCCTAATCCCTGATTCTGACTGGGTAGGTCATCTGCCCTAAATATAACAAATAATATTAAAATTCAGGCTTTGCTGATGTTGAAAAGAAATAAGAGATTGAGGATGAGCAGAGTTGAGGGGGTGTGTGTGACCTTTTTCAGTAATCCCAGTTTGGATCTATAGATTAAATCTGTTCTCTTTGAACAAATACATTACCTCAAAAGATGAAAATCAGACAGAAAAATCTACGGCATCAGCATTATGCTGTTAAAATTTGAATTAGATTGTGGAAACAAGTCAGAAGGAGGGGGTCTGTTATTAATTGAACTGAAATCCTGCTCACAGCTATGAATCTTGTGAAACATCCAGCTATGTTGTAAATGTTAGACACATTCAACAAGGCTTTCCTGGCTCGTGTCGATGGGAAAGGCAAGGGAAGTGGGTAATGAAGTGACTGAAATGTGAAGTTAACACCTGCATCTGTTGATGACTGCAGAATTCCTGTGGCCAAGAAACTGAAGCAGGAAAAACTTGCCCAGCATGTGCCATGGCAGGAAACAAATATGGTTTCATGTGCACTCCACATTAGTTACTTTTGAAAGAAACTGGGATTGAATCACAAATAATTAACTGGTCAAATATATCCAGTGTATCCTACCTTCAAGTTCCATAGTGCTGGCATGGAGATTTGCCTGGAAAGATTTCATTTTCATATCTTTCAGATGAACTGCTACAGAACTCGATCATCATGTGCTTTCTGGATGCAGGGAACACCTTGGATGAAGTCCTTTTGCTTGTTTTCTTTTTCCTGAAAGGATTTCTTCCCCTTTTCCTCCCTCTGAGCCCCATGGCACCCCTTGAACTCCTGCTTTGCCAAATGAAGCTCACCAGTGGGATTGCAAAAGGGAGAAAGATGGGTTGTCTATCTGAAAAAGTACCCAAGAAAGGAGTAGGGAAATCCTAGTTTCTCTGCTCCAGGGCAATAAGGAGAGGCAAAAGAGGTGTTTTTTTCCCCCCATAGGACTGAGTAAAAGTTCCCTTCTTACCTCGCTCTTATCACAGTCACTGAGTAATGCCTTAGCTCTGTTACATGCTTTCATTCTTTCAAAGGAAGAAGAAAAACACAATAGGGGCTATCACAGAAGTATCCTAGGGTGACATTTTATTCTCCTTCTGTCATGAGCTCAGAGGCAAAAGAACCAGAAAAAAGTGAAATGAGCCATAAAAATATGAGCAAAAGATGACATTCAGATCACTGCATGTCAGAAATGCCATACAGTGCCAGAATATTGTCTTCAGCCAGCAATGACATCAGTTTGTCAGTGTCTTCACCATTGTTTTACTGGGTCCATCAGGGCTAACTGGACACAGCACTACTCAGTCATCATCTGTCTATCACATTCTAAAAATAGAGTTCAACTGTCATCAAGTTACTGGAATTATTGACTATTTTATATGCTGGACACCTCATGACTTTAATCCCCTGCATCACTGCTGTGTCCTGTGTGATACAAGCATTTCAGGTAAGTTGCAATGTGAGACATATTGAACCCCAGGGACTGGATAATTCAGGGAGTTTTGGTAATAACTATAATAAATATACAAAGAAATAGTGGAAAGGAAGATTTAAGCAGCATGCATTAACATGGATATTTTTTCGATATTGGTTTCCTACTTTGACATGTCCTTTACCAAAACCCTCTTGTGGTTTGTGAAAGATGCACTTGACATTGTTACTCCATCCTTCTAGATCCCAGCTGGAATCAAATAGTGAGGTTCTCAGTATAGCAGTTGTGTGTAAAAACTTGCCAGCTTATGAAAAAAACAAACAATAAAACCCAAACAAAAA
>NW_010296246.1:82332-89928 GCF_000700745.2 Antrostomus carolinensis | reverse complement strand
ATTTTCTGTGTTATAGCTATTATCAACCTGTAACAAGAGATAAGTTGTATGAGTATTATATGGTGACCTTGGTATCCAACACTGACTTGCCAAGTGCTGAGTTGATGGGAATCCACCAAAAGGTACCAGACTCAGGTAGCTGAAAGGCAAAAAGCTCCTTTTTGAAGCTTGTAGCAGCTCCATGGGGGACAGACTGAGGGATGACTATTTACATTATTTTGGGGAATTTCCTTGGCATTTTGGTTGTACAGGATATGTTTAAAAGGTGCCAGTTTGCTCCTGTCTCTTTCCTTCCCCTTCCCACAACTTCCTAAGGAAGGAACCAACCCCAGTTGACTCCTGCTGGTTTGTGACTCACTTGAGTCCCACAGCATTTTGTCACAAACCCCAAAGGACCCACAGACACCTGCAGAAAAGAAACTGGTTACATCCAGCCAAAGGCAGATAATGTAGATAATCTGTCTGGAAGCAAAATTCTTGCTAATTCTCCCGTTTCACTCCATATGTTATTAAACATAAAATACCAGCACAGCACAAAGCTCACAAAAGAAAAATAACACAGAGACATTTCTCAGATGCTGGGGAAAAAGGCTCTAGGTTCACTAAAACAATTAGTCAATTCCTGAAGGAGATACAGCTTGTACTTCTGTCTCTCTGCATATTTATATTATTTCTATCTCCTGTGCCCTTTGTGAACCATCCAAGCAAGGTAGCGGAAGGTTCATCTGAAAAGCACAGGAGTTTTGCATCCAAATTTTCTTTCAATATAAATTTGTGAGACTGAGTCTTTGAACATACCCAGTTGCCTGACTTTTTTTTTTTAGCTCTGATGTCTTGTTTTCTTCTTTATCTTCTCTGCAACAGCTGGCAGTACTACTGACAGATGCCACCAAAGTCTACAGAGTATTAAAAACAGGCCAGCCCTAACCCTGGGCTGGAAAGAGGGATGATGTCTCAGCAGCCAGAGGACACAGAGGAAATGAATGGGACAGAAGGAGCTTGTCAGACAGTTACAGCTTCAAACTAACAAAATAACAAACCTGAGATTCAAAATGTAGCTTGGTAGCTCCAACAACAAGCAGCTGTATACACATACTTTTTTTTTTTTTTAAGTTAATGTCCTTTGGAGGCAATTCACTTTCTTAAGCAATTCTTGAACTTTGCACATGACTTGCAGAATATGTCTGAATTGTAAAGACAAGAAAAAAAAATGGGTCTGGAGGTGTCATGCACAGTTAAATACTTTCCCGAAGTCAGATGCAAGCACAGTCATCTACCTCGCTAATGGCCAAAGGCAAAGGCATCCTAATTTGGTGAAGAATCCAGTCTGGCAGGTAGCCATTTGCACACTGGGTACCTCTCACCTGCCTGGTGAGGTTAGAGCATGCTGGTCCTACAGTCATTAACATCCAAAGTGATGCAAACCCACAGGTACATCCTCTCTTAATAAAATCAATGGAATTGAAGCCTTTAGCGCAAGCTCCAAGCAAGGCTCAACCACCTCCATAACTATGCATCCTAATGTCTTCTCTGCTCCATCAGAAACTGTTGTGTTTACAGCTATTAGTGGCAGCAATTTAACACAGCAATATGATTTTCCAGCAGCTGATTCACAGTGTTAGTTCAGTTGCACTCCACTTCAGAGGTTTCTGGAAGTCTTCACAGGGTCATGGAGGTGTCACCCCTCTCCAAGTTGTACCTTAAGGAGAACCATTGAAACCAAGGAGCTTGAAAGTTAACGGGAATATTTCCAGAATACTGGCTGTTCACTGAGAGTTAAAGCTGAGGCAGTGGCTACTGAGAAGCCAACTGGAATAGGTAATAGGAAGGAGCTGAAGCCAATGCAGTCCAAGCCAACAGGATCACTGGACGCCAGTGAGAGCTGTCTCCGGGGACTGCCCTACTGCACATATGTTTGGAACTCAAAAAAGGAAAGGAGGATCTCAAGAGGCATGAATTAGTTGAGCAACACTGGGATCTTGAACATTGCTGCAAAGCCAAAACTTCTTTGCCTTATTAAAGCAAAATACTGCAAAATGGCAGAGAAACAAAGTCTGATCCAAATTGATATTTGGAAGAAACAGTTGACAAAGAGCATAATATATATGCCAAGCATCCTCTTAGGAACAGACTAATTTTGTGCAAACATTCCTGAATAGGCGATACATTCATAAAAATGTCTTGTCACTGGGTTTCAGAACAGCATGGGAACTCCTTACTGAATTAGTTTCCAGGCTCGACTCAGTCCTTTCCTTTCCTCTTTCTCCTCCTATGACCAGTTAAGAGCAGCCACCCCTCCTCGTCTCTCCACAGGGGTTAATTCATTGATCTCTGTTATGCAGACACTGGGATTACCCTGAGAGTTTCCAAGGTAGAAAGAGAAAGTGGAAATAAAAACCAGCTCCCTGCATGATTTGTGAAACATGCAAAACACAATAGCAATAAAAATAGTAATGAGCTCATTACAATAGAAATGGTCTCATTAACAGTGCAAATGCCAATCATATATGTGGCCAGGTTCCTGATGGTCCAGGGAGTCCTTTAGACACTGCCCTTCCCTGCTCCAGCAATACAGGTTCCTATTTAAAAACATAATTATTTCAATCCTTGGGCTGATGTCCCTCCCTTTGCTCCCCAAAGGTCCCTGTGCAGTATATAATGCCTGGAAACACAGCATATGGGGAGTCAGATGCTCAGCTGAGGCAGTGACATCCCCACGCACTGCTATGGGCAGGGGGTGGGTCCTTCCCATTCAGGCTTTTGCTACCACAGGAGGTGGGGGAAGGGAACTCCAGTTGCTGGCAAGAAATACCTTGAGCATACAATGGGAAAATGTGCTTGGAAATATTTTAAGTGTGAGGAAAACAGTTTTCATCAACATGCTAGTAATGAATTCAGGGCATTTGCAGATAAGCAGCAAGTTGGAGTGCAGCGTACAGACTGTGCACATCCTGCTGCTCAAGGCATACCTCTCAGGAAATGCAACGAAAGATGATGGCATCTGCCTGTGGCTGGAGCATGGCTTCATCTCTCCTCTTCACTACAGCCAGGTGGTGTGGTTTCTTCGCTTTCAAAGTTTCAGGCAGAAGTATCACCTTAGCTGAGAACAAGCTGGTAATGGTGCTGGGTGAGAAAGAGCAGCCAGTAGATGGGAGAAGATAGGGGCAGGCACTAAGAAAAGGCGTGGGAAGGACGTCGCTCTCAGAGGGACTGGGAACCTTCTGCAGGGGAAACTCAGTTACTCCAGTCCTGGTTACTCCTAGATTCCATATTGTACAGGGACAGATCAGACCCAAGCTCTGCAAAACGTGCTGTGTAGATATTAATTGAAAAGGAAATGTCCATTTCGCCCTTTTTCTATTAGATATCTACATATATACCACTTGGAAGCTAGAGCTGAGCGTTTTGTATCCATATATTTACCTGTTTACATGAGAAGACACTTACTATCTTCATTTTATAGATCAGAAATTGTACCACAGTAAATGCAAAGCTAAATCAACAACAGGACTTGGTAGGCTTTTGGCTGGAGGTCCTAGAAGAAGTTCAGCCCCTTTCTCTGGGCAGCAATGAAGCTGATGTGTAGCCTTTTCTGCTGGCTAACATCCATAGTTAGTCTACACGCAGCCTCTCATGGGTCACTCTTTTTCTCATTATACATTGATATGCCTTAGGGATCACATTTCACAGGACTTAGATTTTAGGGGACCTGAAACAGTGGGCATTGCAGCACTCTAATCCCTCTGCACACAAACTTCTCCATGACTTTTCCCACAGTCATACAAAAGCCCACAGCAGAGCAGGGAGTTAAGGCCCTGCCCCTACAGGCCAGGCTGTGCCGTAATTACCAACCAATACCACATGTATACAAAATTGGTTTTTTAATTTGTAATCTAGGCTACCAGAAATGTACAACTCCATCAAGATCTGCAAGGTAATAATGAGCCACACTCTTCAAAAATGTACTTAAGGTTGAAAGTCATTAAAGATGCTCCAGTCTGCAATTACCTATAACTCACTGGCGCTCTAAATGCTTCATTTTTCACATCATTCCAGGAAGTTGTAACTTCTTAAAGTAATGTTTCTGGTAATTATGAGAAAGCAGCAACAGCAGTCACTGAGCATTATCTAATGCTGCAGCAGAGTCAGAAATTCTGTCTTCTGCAGATGATACAATAAGCGTAGGGATGTGGCAAAGAGAGGCAGTACCTGGTCTGACTGCTCAGCCTCTCATTGTGTAGGATTGCTGACCACATGCCAGGACTTCAGCTCATCTCAAAAAAAAATACTGGACTTGGGAAGGCTTAACCCTGCCTGATCTGCATTTCTGAGGCCAGCTTTGGCCTCAGAACAAGGGAGCTCCTGGTGCAGATGAGAAACGTGGCACTTCCTTTAGTTGAGGCTGAGTTAAACTCCTGCCTCCCTGAAGCTCCTCCTCTGAAAGGAGCAGGGCTAGCAGACCAAAAGTGGGTTGGTGACCCATGGCTTCAGGCTCCACTCATTGCCTGGGTGCAACTGGGTTGCAATATGTCTCTGCATTTCTGATGAAGGCAACCCCATGCTCCATTAAGACAGAGTCACACGTGGCCATTCAGTGCCTCTCACTATTTTGGCCACGAAGTTGAAAGCACAGAAAGAAATGTATTATTTACTGTTTGCACACATTCTGCCACATATTTTGACTTGGAAAGAAAAAAAAAAAATGTGCAGAGACATTCCCATTGCATGTCCAGGCTCAGGACTGAGCTCTAGCCTGCTCTTCCTTGTATCACCTCCTTTGATGTTTTCTCACTCAGTCGTTCTCCCTCCTTTATACTTCTCAAATGCTATGTGATCAAGTGTGCTTCGCGGCCAGTCTGGATTCATAACTCACTTTACAATGACAATTTTTACCTGTTTGGAAAGTACTATGCACACACACACAACACTGTATAAACAATAAATGACACTATCATTAATAATTACGCCTGTTACTAATGACAGTAACTTATCTCAATAAAAAAATAAGGAGGAAGGGGAGGAAGGGGAGGAAGGACTGTATAAACAATAAATGACACTATCATTAATAATTACTCCTGTTACTAATGACAGTAACTTATCTCAATAAAAAAAAGGGGAGGAAGGGGAGGAAGGGGAGGAAGGGGAGGAAGGGGAGGAAGGGGAGGAAGGGGAGGAAGGGGAATCAGCTTTCCCAAAACAACTTTAGCTCATTTGATCTCAAGAATTTATCTCAATAATAAGAAAAAAAGATATCAAAAGCAGAAAAAGAAAACAAGAACGATGTGTCTAAGGATCATGGAACTGTATCTCTTCTGTGTGATAACCATGGTGAACAAAATAAACATGACTTTTTCCTCAGGTACGTGTCTGAAAAAAACCAGCCCCAAACCCCTAACTTATACATGATGTATTGATGCAAGGAAAAAAAAGCTGGAAAGGTGAGGGTATTCTTTGGCTTTACAGGACCTGTGAGCTACCTGGCTGGTGACGCAAGACTTTGAACAATAGCAAGACCACATGTCTGTGAGATGGGGCAAGTGACAAGTTTTAGTTCAGAAATGGCATCCCACCCCTGGCAAAGTCCTGTGCTGCAGAGCTATGGGAGGCACCAAAATTTGCAGGTACAGATTAACTTTTGAGAATTTTGTGATGGTGAGAGCCATTTCATATTTCAGGCACAGCTAAAACCCCCATGGGACTGGCATGGCCCTTTGCATTGGTGGCAGGTCTCCCTTCCTGCTCTCACTCTCAAGCTGCCTCTTATTCCTCCTGCTCGTATAGGTCAGATAGAGAGATCTCTGCCTTCGAAGCGGAGAAAGACAGCTGAGAACACAAGTTTGCAAGAGGAAATGAAGAAACTGCAACTAGCAGATGATTAATGCTACCAAGATGAACCTTGGTGACAGCTCAGAGCCTGAGTACCTCTGCTGAAACAGATTGTCTTAGTCTCTTGAAACACAGGAACTAAAGAAAAAGCAGCTGCCCATTGGGAAATGTCTAAATCCATAGAAGAGTGATGAGCAGGTTTGGGCTGGAGGAACTGGCTGGAGAAAATTCTGGCAATGTTTGCCACTCTTTATCTGGGTGCTTATCATCCTCTTGGCTCAGTGTGCAGATATTGGGCTGCTAGAATCACAGCCATTGGCTGAAAAGTCAAAGGCAATGGCACACAAATTGATCTTCATTTTTTCCCAAGTAGTTTGGAAACATATCCCAAGTTGTATTTTTCTACCTCTACCTATATTTCTGGTCACGATTCATTTTCTTTTCTTTTTTATTTTTCTTTTTTTTTTTTTTTCCCCCCTCAAAGAGAGTCAGACTGCAAATCCTTGCATGCTCCCAGCCTCAGCTGCCTTTTTCCACTCTCACTTCCTATCGCCGCATGGCAAAAAAGCAGCACCACGCGCCACGATCGCACCCTGGGGCAAATTGCTCCTGGACCACCAGCCTCCCATTTTGCTTACAGGGTCAGGGGATGCTCTGGAAATTTCAAAGGCATAAAGAAAAGTCAAATACACATTTAAATACTCATTGTGTTAGTGCATGCAAGCATGAGACATGCTGAGTTTTCCCTTGGGGATTTATGGCGTATTTATTCATGTCATAAAAAGAGCTTCTGAGTGGCAGGCAGAAGTCACTTACAGGTCAGCCCTGCTGTGAAACTTCCCACAAAAAGCAAATAAGGGCTTTCCCTAGGTCTTGGGGTTACAACAGAGATCTGCATCCTGCTCTGCCCAAGAGCTCTGCACTCAGATTTTTAAGTGATCTGAAATAAAGGTCTGCACTCTGCAGCCACGTGGTTTTGCCCGTCATGGCCATAGCACAAGGGACTGGTTTCACTCTACATGGCCAGGGCACAGGCACCCAAGCAGAGAGACAGAAAATTAATTTTATTGCTCATCATACTTCTTTCCCACATTACGCTCCCACTTCATTCTCCTGAAGAATTTACAAAACTTTAGAAGTTATAAAAATTGAGTATTGTCTCAAACCACTGGAGACCAGCAGGATTTTAAGGCCTGATTTGTAACTAGTAGAAACATCAAAGGAGAAGTCCCAATTTCCTGAGTTTCTTTTTCTCGTCTTTACATTGAGGGTCTGGTCACAGCTGATTTTCTGATAAGCAAAATAAGCACAGCCCAAGCAGCCCGACTTCAGTGGCATCCTATTGGGCTGCAGCAGAAAAAGGCTTACACAATATCTTCTAATGATTTATATTTTGGGGAGGAAGAACATCACCTCTAGGAATTCAGCTTTATTGGATACTCTAATCCAGAAGAGATAAAAGCGTTTACTAATTACTGCTGGGTTTTGTTTCTTTGAAGAATTGGGTTAAATCTCTTTTGGAAGTAGATGTCTGTTTGTGCTCGTTAGATGTATAATTTAATTTGTTTAGGACTTTCTCCTCTTTCAGGGTTTTGTTCTAATGATATGTGTTTTTCCTCATCTTCTTTCCCTCTCTTTTCTCTCCAAAGATATGAACTTTTGATTAACTCTAGATTTCTTTTCTTAATTTAACAATTAACATTCCCAAGTTGGTGCATCTTCTTTGGGGTCTTATTTTATTTTCCCTCTCAAAAATTCCTTCCCCCCCAC
>NW_010296246.1:47070-82320 GCF_000700745.2 Antrostomus carolinensis | reverse complement strand
TTTTTTTTTTTTTTTTTTTTTTAAGGGGGGGAGGGGTGCTCCTCTTACTTGCTTGTTTAATAATTCAGAGATGTATTTGCTCATGGATATTTCCTGACTCAAACCTGTATTCATGCTACACTAGAGAGAGAACTCAAAACACCTACTTTAGAAAAGAAAAAAAAAAACAAAAACCGGAAAACTATTTTCATATTATAATTTATCTGCCAACCACTACTATGCAACCTTGCAGAAGCAGAGGAAATTGTGCTGAAAGGGAACTTGGGAAGTCATTTAATTCATACTTCTTCCCCAAGTCAGGACCAACTCTGCCTACAATGATTCCTGACATGTTTTTCTAGCATGTTCTTGAAAACCTCCAGTGACACTAGGTGCACAACTTCCCATGGCAACTTCTATTAATACTCAACTGTCCTCACTGTTAGAAACTTTTTCCTAATGCTTAACCTAAACTTCCTGAGACAGTTTAAGCCTGTGACTTCTCATCCTGTCCACACATATTTGATCTTGTTGAGTCCAGCTGAGGGAAATGTCCAGCTGAACTCCCAGGAGCTTTCTGTACTTGTGTTGCTCTGCAAATATAAACTAATTTTGAAAAACCCACCCGCTCAGCTACACTCAAAATTCAGATAGAGATCATGTGTTTGCCCTGCCCATACCTGACATAGGGCTGGGGGGATGTGCCTTATACATCACACACAGCACTTAATTCCACAGCTCCCTTCCCCTTCCACCCCACCACGTAGCATGACAATGTTCTTCATGCCTGCTCTAGGTTACACACTGAGGTAGTTGTATATTGACCAGTTACTTATGCACTGAGAACACTAATATTTGGATGATGTATTATAAATGAACTCTTCCCCAGCCCTGCCCTCAAAACAACACTCAAAATAAGTAATACCTGTAGTTTGCTGTACAAATAAAGGAAAACTTTGACTGACTGTCCTGTTTCTTATCTGTAGGATGGGAATATATACACTACTATTGACTCATAGATGCTCTCATCGGTCTATAAATAAAGACTAATGTCACAGTCAGCTTTGCCACTGGCCCGATAGATTCATGTGGGTCAGCCAGTTAACCCTTCCTTTTCTGGACTTGCTATGTTAAAGAGAATGATTAAAAAAAATATATTTGCAAAATGCTCCTAGATATACGCTTGAGGCATCCTCCGTTTTATTGTTCTCAGGCCTAGGGATTATTGTGTCAGTCTATAAAACTCCTTGGTGCAAAACATGCGTAAGTGGAAGCAGCTCGAGGCTTCATGGCCAAGTAGCCAAAACAGTTTCTTACTTCCCTGAGGTGAAGGGGATCACACTTCTGGCAGCCACTGGTTCTCTTTCTCTCTGAAGTAGCAGCCACAGCAGTGCTGGCTTTCCAGAGCTTTTCCACAGGCAAAGTAGACATCTGCTAACCAGGGCAGAAAACAGCTGGGTCACAGCTATTTTACTGCTCCCAGCAGTAGCAGTAATTTTGCCTGCCTCTAGCACTGGCCCTGTCTAGTTATTAATATTTGTTTTGATCATCATTATTATTACTACTACTATTCTAAATAACAATGGAACAAATTCCTTCTCAGATTTTTTTTTTAAAGTTACTACACCCTGCAGTGATGAAAAGATAAATATTCTTATTGTATTAGTGGGCGAGATTCCTTCACACTGGATGATGGGGCATTAGCAGCTATGGTCAGAAGAAATTGGGTGAGCCACAGGGAGCCACTGCCTTGGGTGTCCAGAAATGCCATGTTCTCTAACCCTAGAGCAGTTGTAGCCTTGAAGGTACAAGCCCTAAAAACATGGAGGTCCTACAGTGTGACAGACCAAAGTGGTAGGAAAGGAGGGAGGATCTATCAGACCACAAATGAGCAAAGAATTGAAAGCATTTTTTTGATTGATGCCAAATGATTGTGTTGCTGACCTCAGGAAAATGAAATACTGAACAACAAAACACCATCATTTGGGGCCAATCAAAGATTTCTTGCTCAGCCCCAAGCTCAAACACTTTTGGTTTGTTTGATCCTCTGGAAAAAAAAATAAATAAAAATATCATGGACACATTTTAAAATGGGGTATTTTTGCCTGGGGGGAGAAAAAAAAAAAATGAAAGACTAAAATATTGTGCTTTCTTTTCCAAGTTTTGACCAGCTCTCTTATGGGAAACTGTTTCACAAATTTGCCTCAAATAGCTTTTTTCCAAGAGGGAAAAAAAAGACAACCACAACATCTCTTGCTTTAATTCAAACTTTTTCTTCTTTGGCATCACACTGTAAATACATCATAAGGACTGCATTTCCATCAGTCACTTCACTTTCAGTGAAGCAGGTGCTGATACTGGAAAGCTGCTCAGTTTGGCTCCGTGCTTCCTGTACCTGGGACTGTAGCTTTGTGTCCCCAGCTGAGGGGACCATCAGTGCCTCTGTCAGAGGATGTTTCTGAGGACAGATAACAGAAACAACAGTAAGGAGCTGTGTAGACACAACTGAGCAGGCCTTTAGGCATGACTCCACTGACCTCTGAATGCATCTTGCAGCCCCATGATCCCTGGGTTATTCAGGCAATGCTTCAGGTCCCCAAGAAGAGCGAGGTCTTGCTGTGCTGAGTCACAGACAAGTAACAAAAGGAATCCCAGTCCCAAGGAGCTCACATTTTGTTTTCACTGCCTGTTGAAAGGAATTAATGAGCTTTGGCCTGGAAACCCTGAGAGTGTTCTCCAAAAAGATGTTCAACTTTCGCTGTTCTGCAGAAGACGTGGCAGTTGCAGATGTTTTGCTGAGGGTAGAGAGCCAGAAAGATCTCGCCTAATAAGAAGAATAGCTTATCACTTCTCTCCTAAGTGACAAATCAATAAAGGCTCTTCAAAATTAAGCCCTGTAGGTCATATTGAATCAACAAGTCTGTAAGCACAGACATGGCTCTCCATCTCACAAATCAGGACAAGGCGCCCCATGCCATAAAACAAAATCTCAGAATTGCAAGGCCAAGAGAAAGCAGCATAAAACCAATAAACATATGGTAATTTCCACAGTAATAATTTTTTAAATTATCATTGAATTTTTTGTTCCTTTTGTTCAACCTCTAGCAATGCACAGAGCAGAGGAGAGCCCGTAACAAAATAAAGCCAAATATACCAGCAATATCTCTCTTACCTTATACCATGACACTTTAGAGCCTCCACCACCACTCAATTTCAGCACAGTCCTGAGTCAGGGAGGTGCTGGAACTCCTAATTTACAGGTGGAAAACAAAGACACAACTTCTAGAAGGTACTGATACCAGATCCAGATACCAATCCTGCACTGCAGCTCAGGCTGGCTGACAAATAAGAGGCAGAACACAGTGACTGTCTAAAGAACACTATCAGAAACCAGATACCTTTGCAAATGAAGGACCTTAGGCAGCTGAACCTGAGCTTTGAGCATGTCAGAGGCCACCTGAGCACATTCAAGACCCTGATTAACTCCCCTCAAGGAGGCTGAGAAAGGCCCTGGTACAGACCTGAGTTGTGTCCTTCTTTTCCAGTCATACAGCTGCAACCCCCTAATAGCATCACCCCAAGGAGCTGGCTCTGCTTCCTTTCTTGATGTTAAAGTGTTTAGCAATCTCTTTGAAACACTGAATCCAATCTAATTATTCACATAATTGGGGAAAAGAAGCCTCCTGCTGCTTCCCAGAGAGCAGGCAAAATGGCCCATTGCAACTGTGCAGGAGAGAAAGGTGTGTGCCACCCCAGTCCCATGGGGACCATGTGCTGAAAGTCTCTTGCTCGCTCTGCAGGCTGTTAGCAGCCCCACAACTTTTTAATAAAATGCTTGTACAGCACAGCAGAAAGTAAAAGGTTGTTTTTTGTTTTGGGGGTTTTTTTTTGCCACTCAATAAACACACAAGTCCAACCCAGTGAGTTCTCCAAATCCAAATGCTCCTCATGCAGAGCAACCCCGCCACAACCTCTTCCATCAGCTACCTTAGAAGAGGGTAAATCACAGCTGAGATGTCCAGGCAGCCTGGTTCCCCTGTCCTCCCCTTGCATTGCTTTGCTCCTTGGACCTCACAGAGTCAAAAATAGCAGCGATGGCAGCATGAGTGGCATTGCCTTGTGCTCCTTGGCTTCCCAGCAGCTCACTTCAGTGGTAATGAATGGGAAGTGAAAGCTCCTTGGGCTGACAACCCCAAATGCAAACTGGAGTTGCTCATCTCTCCTAGACCTATTAGAGAACAGAGCGCAAAGATGTCGCTTTTAACCACCTTGTGTGCTATTAGATCTCCTCTAACTTGCATAGGGAAGATGGATGTCTTTGGGTTGCCGGCTCCTTACAGCTCTGCCATCATTTCTCTCTCTGAGCTTCCTTTCTCAGTTTGTTTTTTCTGTATTTCACTTTCTCTTTTCTACCTTCTGCCATTCTTGCCCTAAGAGGACGCGGTCTCCACTCCCTCAGCATGAAGGGGTAAATTCCTTGATCCATAGACCATAGCCCTTTCCCAAGGGACAAGAGTGTCCCTGCCCCCAGGGAACCCCTTCCTTCCTGATGGGGATTAGAAGAGCCAAATTTAATTTTTTTCTGCTTTCCTCCCTCCTTAATAAATTCTCTTTTCCAGCCCTTGGTTGGCCCAGGCTGTTGAACACCCCCTCGACTTTCCCTCTTGGTGTTTTGCTTTGCCCATCCTTGTGTGTGGCCGAATGCCATTTTCCCCATCTGTGCCTTCATGCCCACAGGTGCCCCCATGCTGTGCCTATGGATCCTGAGCTGCTCACTGGGTCAGGCGGAGCAGGGGCAAAAGAAAGCACAAAACCTGAAATGTCCATCCACCAGGACCATGAGGCGGAAGGGGATTCTCTGAACAGCTTATGGTGCTGTGCACCAACAGTTAAACTGAGGTGGGAGGCAATAAATCTGTGAAACTCTTTTTCGGACAGAGCACGAGTCAGCTGGGTCACAGTGAGGAATGGTGGAGTGGTTGCAGCAGCATGAAGCACAGACAATGGACTTGCCTCTGTAGCAATTGCACTAACTCCTTTATAGGTTGTTTTTGAGTTCAGAAATAATCAATAAAAGCTATGTACTAAAATCTACTAAATTATGTTTTGCTTATTTTTCTAAAATTATGTACAACTTTATGAGCTTGTTGTCAATACCAATTGCCAGAAAAGCAAACTAGCAGAATCATTAACCTCTGCTTCAAGAATATGACTATCTCCAAATTTCTTTTAAAGTCACAAAATTTTTAAGACTAGCACAGCCTGTGGTTCCTTTAATTTGATTTTATTATTATTATTTCTCAGTTCCTCAGCCATCCACATACCCCAGTGTCACATTTTCAGACTTTGCTCTGCAACCACAAAGGTAAAAACATTTTTTTTTTCATTATAGTTTTTATTGTGTGTTCCAGGAACGGGGGCTGTCAGTCAATATTTGAAAGTTCACAGTAGGTTTGTGATGGAGAGAAATCCTGAACCATCTCAGTTTATGCAGGAATTCAGACTGTGTTTAGTTTACTCCCACCCAGCCAAAGAGATGTTGCCATGAGTACGGTCAATTAAAGTCGTTGTTGAAAGGTGAGCATATAGTTCAGTTCTTGAGTCAGGGCTCGATTTCTTGCTGGTCATCAGCCTGGGTTGGTATTATGGGACCACCTTCAGATTAGGTCTGTGCTGTTGCCGTTCACAGATACACACTTATTCATCATGGGTCAAATCAGATTTACGTCTCAACCAACAGAGTTGCAGGGGAGGAAAAAGCCTTTTCCTATTGCACAAGGGAACACGCACGGGGAGAGACGTTGGTGCTACAGCCCAGAAATAAACCAGTGTTGGGAACTTGAAATTGAGACTTTGCTCCAGTGATGAGTAATCTCTTTGCATAATTCCCCTCTGGATGTTTTGGATACAGCAACATGTTTTTTCTCCTCTACCAGCAGATTTTGGAGGGTCTTACTAATTCATGTCAAATCTAGTTGGGCTGCAAGTCTGTCTCAGTAAAATGAAAAAATTGGTCATATTTAGAGACTTAGAGAAACATAAAAAGGTTTTTAAAAGAATGAGTCTCCTGTTTTAAAACATACGTTTTTCATCCTTTGTATCTCTTTTGTCTTTTTTTTGCAAACTTCTTAGCAAATGTATTGACATGAACAATATGTTTCAAGCACAGAGCAAACTTTCAGAAACAAAGTTTTTAAAAGTTAAAAATGGTTGATTCATCATGGTAAACATCTGATTTATGCATTTACTGTCCAGTAAGGATGTCTTAGTATTGCCCAAGACTGAAAAGCCAAATAAAACCAGTTATAATCTTGAACAACCAATTCTGTAAACGTTCTATATACCATAAGCTACAGCCCAAAAACTATTAGCAGAAGTGTTTGCTAGATGACTAGTTTCCAGGAAAGTTACCATCTGGTCAGTAGAATTTCAGGTGACCAGAGGGTAGAAAAGGTATAATATGAATCAAATAAAAACTAATAATTATTCACCTTCTTCTGACATCCACAGTAGAGGTGTATCTGGTGACCCAGGTACACCTCAACTCATTCCTTATGGGGAGAAAGAAAAGAGGTAAAAGTAGAATAAGACTTCTCTGTTCCTTTAGAGCAACATTTATTCATACTTCCCCAAACCACCAACCTGCCAACGTGATGTCAGAATAAGTCACTTATGTCCACTTAGACTTTCCAGCTAAAAGCAGATCCACTTCAGGAAATGGGAACTGAGCAGAGCCCCTAATTTCTACAGGAGTGAAGAGGGATTTCTGAACCTGTTCTGCACTGAACGCTGCTCCAGTTCACAGAATCAGAGAATGGTTGAGGTTGGAAGGGACCTCTGGAGGTCATCTGGTCCATCCCCTCAGCTCAAGCAGAGCCACCTAGAGCCAGTTGCCCAGGACTGTGTCCAGATGGCTTTTGAATATCTCTGAGGATGGAGAGTCCGCAACCTACCTGGGCAACCCATGTCAGTGCTCAGTCACCCTCACTGTCACACCGCCTACAGTTCACATTTGCATCAGCTATGAAAAAAACTATAACACTGATGAAGTTGTCAGAGAAATTAAATTCCTGCCTTCATTCCCACCTTCCCAGGCTGCAGCAGGGCCTGAAATAGCCCATGGGCTGTGGTCAGTAAGTAAGCAGCCGTGAATTTGGTGGTTTTAGTCGATCACTCTTCTGCAGATTCAAGCTCTCGAGAGATTTGTTATTATCCAGGATATGCCTCTAGGAATCTTTCCTTTGAAATCCTTAAAGATTATATCTGAGCTGGTTTAACATGCCAGCACAGGGTCTCTGTTGTCAAAATCCACTAAAAACATTGAAAAATAAGACTTATGTTGTGTTCCAGCCTAAGCTCATCTTTTGTATGGGAGGAAGTTTCTCCCTAGAGTAATTTGTATGAGGCCCAACTCAACATGTAGAACCTTTTCCAACTGATTTCCCCACACTGTGCTCTGGATCACATGGCCGGATATGGGCTTGGTGAGTTGCAGAGATATTTTCCATACACTCTTCCTTTTGAAGAATGCCACCTCAGCCCTGTTAGAATCAACTCTGCCATCATTTGTTTTATTTCCATTAACCATCTGCTCCTGAGAACCTTTATTAGAGCCTTCGAGTTTGTAGTTAAGAGCTAATTACACTGACAGCGCTGCCTCGCTGCAATTCATTGCAAAACAATTGAACTTTTATTTGATCTAATTTCTTGGAAGTGGAACCAGGCAGTGCTGGTGAGAAAGGGAGATCTGTAAAATGCAGTCACAGGTCAGTGGAGTCACGTTCCCTTTGTATCACCGCACGCAAGACGCTGACCACATTGGCAGGCAGGCGTGCTGCTGTGCATGGGGGTGGAGGGCTGGACGTCAAGCAGCACAGGAGCGATTTGGCGTGAAGGTGTGAGATGGCTTCCAGGTGAAGCAGCACTGTACTACATCAGCACCATCCTCTGCAAAGGGTCAGTATGGGTGAGGAGATGTAAACAGGGGAATTCACTTCAGACAGAAACACTGACCCGGAAAAATCCTGTTCAAGAGAGTTATTTGAGCTCTTAATTGGAATGGTGAAGAAATGTGGGTTTGAGTGTTGCTTTTCCATTGAAAATATTTTTTTTAACAAAACTATAAAATCCTGATTAATCTTTTTTGCTCTTTAAAATTAATTCATTTCTTAAATTACATAGCATGAGATCTTAGAGAGAGAGACACACACAGATCAGATGCTCAGGAATTATATGTTCTCCCCTAACATGGGCATGTCGTTACTGTTGTAAAATCACAGCTTGACTGAGCACGGTGGGGTCACTGTGCTTAACTCACAGTCTCCATGTCTGCAGCTCTGTCCAGATTTCTTTTGAAGTGAACTAGTATTTTGACTTGGTGGTGAGTCTAACTGAGCTGACAATTGTTTATCAAAGAAGAGAAAGACATGAAAACCTTATAATCATATTGAGATAATAGCCAGGTTTGGGCAGGAGACTATTTTTCTGTCAGAGACAAGAAGCAATTTTATAATGTCAACTCACTTTTGCAAATAAGAAAAAAGCTGAAAAACAATAAAATTATTGGTCCATATCTATCAAGAAATTTAATTTTGTACATAAAAAGGTGCTTGACTTGAATTTAAACTTTTTTTTAAATAACCCAAACAAGTCACTGCTCCTTTTTGCTTATTTTTGCCTCATGCATCTGAAACTTTACTTAGAAAACTTTAAGACAGGAGAACTTTTCAGATTGAGAGATCCAGCAGAGAACAGCCTTTTTGTCAACAAATTGTGTGAGGCAAGAATAGTTTTTCAAAAAGTCCTAGCAACTATGAGTAATTGCTCATACCAATGGTTTTTAAAGCACCAACTATCAGCGTGATCAAACCATAGCTCTAACACAGTCTTAGGAAACTATTCTCTGTACTTTTTGTTAAACAAAGCAAGAACAACCATCATAGTTCTAAACTCCAGTGAATAAATAGCCTCTTTCCTCACATGCTTGGCTACGAACAATGCAAAGCTTTGCACAGAAGAGGTCAGGTTTTTATGGGCACCTGATAAGACCAAAAGTGCCACAGTTCTTACTGCTTAGCCCTTGGATTTTGACCTACTCATTCAGAGACCTCAGCCACCACTGCTTTGTGTTATTGACCATCACTATGTGGGATCCACGTTACACTGTCACATTTGAAACTCAGAGAAGAAACATACAGTGTATTAACATGTTAACACTCTTTAACGTTGTTTAACCATTGTCCATGTTGCAAGGCCTTCTGGTCATGAGCATTTTAAGAGCTTTTGCTTGTAGTGGTTCTCACCACACACTGGCCTTGCAGCTTACAGATGCTTACAGCCATATGTGGAAGCAACTGCAGTACTATCCTGCCTGTTCCTATGAGCCCTGAGATGCTGTTTAGGGTGTTTAACAGAAGATCCTTCACTCCTTTTATTCCTGGGCAATTTTGGCCATTTGCAGTGCTTTAGCTCAGGGACTGCAATCTATTCTTCCACCCTTTTAGTAGCTGTAAAACCAAACTATTTACAGGGTACCTAATGCTTCCAACTTTTGTTTTGTTAAGGTCACATTTTTTTCCAAATAGTTTATTCATAAGAACTTTCCACTGTGCTGTTCACCACCTCATCTGACTAATTGACCTTTTTCCATAGCTAAAGATGAAGGGGTGGAAAAAAAAAAAAAGTCTACTTTAGCATATTGCTATAAGATAGTAGAAATAGATAAAGCTCTATTTTTACTCTGTACTGGATCCAAGCCTAACAATCCATAAAGGTACCTTTACAACTAGAGTTACTAATATACACAGTTGCTAATAACTGGGAGTCTAAGACAACAGGTGCATAAATAATGACTGGGAAGGAAATAGCATGGAAGAATGGTAGTTTTCTACATTTACATTACCATTTTTACATAACTAGCTCATCCAGTATTATAAATACCAGGTTAGTGTCTTACTGCAGAAGGATTTTCAACCATATTGCTCTGTAGACTATATAATTTTTACCTTAACAATTTGCTCAAAAAATGTTAACTATCTGTACAATCACTTAAGTAACAAATCACTGCAAGGACAATTTGCTCAAAAAATTCTTTGTTATCTGGTTATAAACATAGTGTTTAAGAGGCAAACCAGGATTTTCAACCTGACTTCTAGAACGTTATAATAAAGGCTCTACCACAGTTATCATGCTGCAACACGGCCACATCTCTGAGATGAGGACTCTTAAAACACATTGCTGTTTGGTTGTAGTGTGCCCCCATAAGAAATTATACATGTAAAAAGCTCTCTGAAGTTATTTTAAGAAGGAGCCAATGCAATCAGGTTATTTTCTTTAATCATGATAGCAAATGAAGGCATGTGTTAGAGCTGTGCTCTCGTGATGCCTGTGCTGTAACTGGGATGGTGAGGTTTGTTGGGAGAGAATGATATCACATTTATTGCTTTGCTGAATCAGGGCCTTAGCACTGACTGGTGAAAATGAGTAATTTGAAAAGTCCGAGTTCATTTTGTACTTCTGCTAATTGACACAATTCTCTTCTTGCTTAATATGGAAACTCATGAGCTAGGGGCTGTCTTCCCTCCTCCTTGTTAAAACCAACAGGAATGGCTATTCTTGTGTGCCCTCTGTGAACCACTGACACTGCTTTAGATAATCAGCTCCACGTCTTTATTGTAATTCCTCATTTAGACTTTTCCTACAGATGAGCTTTTGGATCTGGAAACTCTGAACATTGTGGAGAGAATGTAATTTCTTGCCTGCTACTGTAAGTGAACCTTGAAAGAGCACTCCTGTACAATAGCCCAGCAAATAAAACATGCGAATAGTAAGATCAAATGAGGAATTAAGGTGAAACAAACAAATAACGAACAAAGTGAAACGAAGAGTCTGATCCTACAGCACAGGAGGAACTGGTGTTCATTTTCTAACTCAGTTTTTAACTTCTGCTGTTGGAAGCAGAATTTCAAGCACCTTGAAGTCAAGAAGATTAGTAAAAACGGGGAGACACTCTGTCCCAGGCAAGGAGAAAAAGTGAAACTGCAGAAATTTTTAGCCTTGCAATAGAACAGATAATTTGTAATTTGTAAGAGATGCCTTAATACTCATCACAAAGCACTTGGGTTCAGATGAAGGAGATCCCACCATTTTATGCAGCATTTATGCAGAAAATAGGAGGAACAGAAAAGCCTATGGGGAAAAGCCAGGTTGGATGAGGCTTTGAGAAACCTGGTCTAGTGGAAGGTGTCCCTGCTGATGGCAGGGGGGTTGTAACTGGATGATCTTTAAGTCCCTTCCAACCCAAACCATTCTATGATTCTATGAAAAGGTTTAATATTTCAAAGAGGTAGAAAAAACTGGAAGACAGCATGGTACTTCCCATAATGCTGACACTCAGCTGCAAACATGCAAGCAGAAAGCACAAGAAGGGGGAGGAACTCCCCCAAAGGATAGGATTAGCATCTTGAGGACAGGATGATTTCAATTAAGGATAGTGCTGATCCAGGCGTGCATGAAAATCTCTGTGGCAGAGAGTAAAACTCTTGGAAATTCCCCAGCACATCTTCTCCTGCCTGGGCACAGGCTCTGTTGTACAACCTTGCCCCTGGGCACGTGGGCTGGTGTGGAAGTGGGAGCAGAAAGGCTGCACTGCATGGCCCAAATGGTCCTTCTCTTGGTCTTTGAGGTTGCTGATGGCATGGAGAATACAAGAGGCCAAGCTGAAAAGCTTTGAAAGGCAAAGGAGACAACAGGATCAAAAAATCAGCCACTGTCTTCATACTAATGACTTTATGCCATCACACTAACTGAAAAGTACAGTCTGTCTTTACAGGCGTGATTAGCATAGCACTGCAGCAACGGGCACTGCATGGAGAAGGAAGAAATGCCGATGTCCACTGAGATGTCTAACTGCAGTGGGAGGGTTTTTACTCCCTCTGCCTTGAAGCCTCAGTCTTTGAGCACCACGCTGGGGATTTCTGCCCTTTGAGAACTGCTTTGAAGAGCCGAACCTGAATAAAGATATCAGATACAATGTACCACAGATAACCTGCTATGAATACATGTTCCCAAAATGTCTAACGTATTCTCCTGATGAAATAAATGTAATTTTTTTTCAGATTTCCAGGAGTATTTAGACACATGAAATCCTGAGCACAGAGAATCAGCAAGTCAGTTGTGAGTCCTGACACTGAGCAACCAGTGTTGTACTCTGCTCCCCATCAGTGGCACCAAACAGCATTTCTGCTTAACCCAAGGGAGGTCTGTGTATTTCAGGGAGAAGAGGAAAAAAAAATCTGTTTGTCATCATGGGGGGCAAAACAGTGGTAGACAACTCCATCCATCCATCTCACAAGATTTCTGTCATCATCTTCTCTACCGCTTTTATTTTTTACCCCTTTTCCAGTGCATATGTATAGAGGAGAACAGCAGAATGATGAAAGATTAAATAAGAATTAGTTGAATTACAAATTCAGTAGATATTATATAATGAACACATTATTCAGAATTGTTTAGGAGAGAGATTCATCTTGTCTAAATAAGATGGAGTATTTCAGCATGGCATGGGACCATTTCTGTCCATCTGGCTTTGCAAAGAAATTATGTGGGGAAAGTAGAATTACACTTCAAGCAGTAAAAAAAAGAAGAACTGAAATTACATCGGCAAGAGTAAAACAAACAAACAAACAAGAATCCTGATATGCTATTTAAAAATGTGATGCTGTTTTACGAAATTTAAAAAGAAGTGGGAACTGATGGAAATGAAAGAACTAAGCTTAGAATTTAGTAAACGATGCTTACTTGATTACACCCGTATGCAGTCACTGATGAGCTCTTGAGCAGAACTGATGAAAAATTGGATTGTTTACATGTATTAAACCAAGCAAATGGGAATCTGAGCTCAATGTGCCAAAAAACCTTGAGAATAAAAATGCTAGCAATAATTGCTACATTTTATGTGTCAATGGCATGCCAGCAAGGATTCTGCATCAAATTCTGACCAATGGAAAAAGGTTGGGCATGTGAAACTGTAATATCACTTATCTACCAAGCAGGCCACCTGATGACTGACAACTTTAATTTTAGCGTGAAATTGGCTGACTAGCTGTTGAAACATCCATCCCTTTTGACAGGGATAGTAGTCTCTGGATATTTACCACTAGAAACTTCCAAAGTCAGCCTCCTGCTCCACTCATCTTCATTTCAAGCAGCAAAGAGAGCAGCCTTAACTGAAATTACAGCTCTCTCTCAATGAGCAGGGCAGTGATTTCCTCATGGCCTTGTTGGTAGCTGTCTCTATGGAAAGGTCCATGTGTTCATGAGAAAATATATGTACTAGGGAGTTGTATAACCAGAGGACAAAGTGCAATCTTTGAGGTAGGGATGCGAGCTAAAATTGAAGTGACTGTTTTGTAGGGAGCAAATAGGCAGATCAGGAAAGCAGATTTTTTACCAGTGCCCTTTCTGTGTTCTTCACAGCCAAAAGTAAGCCCACAAAAAGAAAAGAGCTTGAATTTATTCCTAGGTGATATGTACATGACCGTGGATGAGAAAGCTGTGAATATAAACTAGTAATGGGTTACAGCACACATTACCTTATGGCACCAGCACAGAAAGCTACAATCTGTCTTTTCAAAATTAATACTAATCGGGAGAGAGAATAGTCAAAATAACCTTGTCTATTGCACATTTACTGTATTATTAAATAACCTGAGTATTACAGTGTTCTCTTGCCTGGACAGAAGAGATATTTTAGTCTGAAAAACAGTTGTGCTTGGTGAGCTAGGAGAACAGTGTATCTCATTCTTAAGCTGCAGTCTCACAGATACAATGACCTGACATAGTTCTAAAGCCTATTGCATTTGAAGGTCTTTGCTTATTTAGGAACTTCGTCAGTACTTGCAATCCTTTAATTATTCTGATTTTAATATTTGCCATCCACTCCTTGTTGAGGGAGTGTTTACAGCTAAACAACAATTAAAACAGAAGCCAGACAGCAAATTCCCAAATCAGCCTTGAATTGTGAGCTGCCCTCCTCCAGGACTGATTTCTATCAGAGAAACCACCATCAATTCCAGGGACTTTGCCACAGCACCATGTGCAGATTTTGCTTTCCCTCCAATCTATATTTAATCATACTAAGAGTTCTCCAGATCAGCCCAGGCGCTTCTGAAATATTTGGTTGCACAGTGAAAAAGGTCCACAGAAAACATCCCTCCGTTCACTGCAACAAAGGACTTTCCATTAGCCTATGTCTGAGAGACCAAGACAGCCATTCCATAGGGCAAGAGATATCATTAAAAAAAACCCAAATCCCCAAAATTATCTACCAAAATAAAGAACTTTCTTATGAATTCCTGGCTATTAGGATCCTATTTGCCATTGTGCTTCTGCTGTTCTGGTTGCCTGGTGCCCCAAAGTAGTTGTAAACCTTACCCATAGCAGCTCTGGAATGACTTTGCTGTGCCAAAGCAGGACACAGGATACTAATGGAGTTTAACTTTCCTAAAAATGCCATCTAAACAATAGCCTAAGGGAATGGTAAAGTACATATGAAGCCCGAATGCTGCATTGACTTTTGGACTGCAACAGAAGGCTTCCACAGAATTGAAAGATTACTGCTAATTTTTATTCAAAAAGGAAAAATAGAACTGATGAGTATAACTGGTACACGTAGAGTATGCTGAACGCTGCATCAGCCCAGACACTATTAGCACATAATTAATTAAAATGGCTTGGCACTTAGGTTTATGCTACTGACATTATGAGAGCTAAGGTTGGCCCACTTTCTACTCTCATTACAATCCATGTCAGTAGGATGGACACATTTGAAACCATTTCCTGCTCTTTGTTACTGTATTTGCCAATAGCAGGAGAAATTGATTCTGTAAAAGTGAGAAAGCATCGCCAGCATTGCAATGAAAGAATAAATTATTCTCTGGTCCAGACTATAATTGCAACATAATTTAGTGAGAAAAAATTAACCCCTTCTGATATGGTCAAGGGAATTGTTTTGTGGTGTTATGAAATGATGTTTTGATTTTGGCTGTTAAGTAATGAAGGACTCCTATTAACAGCCTTTGCTATTATAAAGACATGCTTGGGTAAGCCTGAGGAGTACTCTCACCCCAGGCTTGTAAGTTTACAAGCTTGCCTGTGGTAGGACATGCACTCAATGAAGTTCTCTCTCAGAAAGAAATTCTCTCTTTTTAGAATCAAACCTTCAGAGCAGAACTTTCATTAGTGTTTTCATAAGGATCCATTCCTGAAAAACAAAGAAAAGGTGGGCAGTCAGGCCTCAGTGTCCGTGTGAGAGCAGAAAGTGTCACACTCTTGTAGGTGAGAGCCCCAGACAACTACCAGAGCATCCCACCAAGATCAGCCTTGCATAGATAGGGCTGAGGGTCCCCTGCCTTGGAAAACAAAGCAGGAAAGGTAGATGTGTATAATAATGAAACAGGGAAGGGAATTAAATGGGAATGAAAGAGAATTAAATAGAAAACAAATAGAAAACAGTCAGATTTCTGTAAACTTCAAGAAAAAAAGTTTCAACTTGTACCTTGGGTTGATAATTTAGGTCCTTTAAAAATCCACTGAATCAGAACAGGTTCTTTTTGCTAGAAAATATTTTCTTCTCAACTATTGTAGTCAAAGACTGTAGGAAACCCAAAGGGCTCTTGCTTTCTCAGGTTTAAGGACAAGGACTTGCTCTGACATTGCATGCAAAGGCAGATCATCAGTGTGGATAAGTCCTCCGAGCGCCTTTGACCTCAGCAGGGCTATGCTGTTACCCCAGCTAAAGCTCCATCTGCAACACAACCATCTTGACAATACTGAGGTCTGTGTACCTGCACAACACGTTAAACGCAACTCTGGAGGATTTAGTGTTGCAGTGTCACCAAGAACTGATTCATTATCAAGGATTTCTGCATAGCAGCTAAAGGGAGAGAAGCGTGCTTTGAAGAACAGCATCAGCCATGCCAGTCGTGTAGCAGAGAGCTAATTATTTCTGCCTGTGTCATTGTTGTTGCCATCAGAGAAGCTGGCATTTCTCCAGCTTCTAGTGCTTTAAGGTAATAATGAAGAGTGTATCAGCATGCAGAATGTTGGGAGATTTAATGTGCTTGCTGAATATTGTATTGAGTTCCTGATTTGTGTCAGCAAGACCTACTAATTCATAAGAAAAAGTGTCATTAGAACTTATTTTACATACATTTAGACACAGGTAAATTACACTGGAGAAAGCCTGACTGTAGCCATTAATACTTGCAGTTCTCATCTGACTTGAAAGGTTGTTAAGGGATCCACTGAGGTACAGATAGACCTTGGTGTGCAGCAGCCTCCTCAAACTTACCCCTCTAGGATACCTGCCAGCCCTCCTTGAGGAAGGCTTGTGTATTTTATTCCTGCTTTTTTCCTGCTGCTCCTCTCTTTGCAGAGAAACCTCCCAAGACTCTGTCCCTACCAGCCTGTGCTTCCCATTTTTGTGGTTTCTGCACAGGCTCCTCCAGCATCCTCTAAACTCTCCAGTGGCTTTGTTGATCCCATGGTGCTGCTGGGAACAGTCTCTAATGCTTTTGCAACTCCCCTCACCTCTCCTGTTGTGCTTATAAAACAAGTCCTACGTTTTTCACCTAAAAATCCCTCTTTCAAAATACATAGGAACTCCACTGACATAAAATACTGTTTTTGCAGTTATCACCAAAAAAGGAAAATTACTGATACTTGATCGAAGGTGGATCAGCAGTTTGGGCTCCTTGGGCAACACAAGGCTCCCTCCTGCCTTGGGGGAGGATGAAGGGACCCCTGCTCTCCACTGCAGCTGCGATGGGCATCGTGGGTCAGATGGAGGGGAGCGAGTGACTCATGGGGCTCTGAACTGGCGTCTCCGAGGCTGCAACATGTATTTTGATACCATGAAATCCCAGAACCCTTCATAAAATATTCAACGCTTTTTTAATGCCGCATCTTCTAATTTTAAAATTCAGGCCCTAAATAATTTAGCAGACTTATGAAAGAAAAAAAACAAAAACAAACAACAAAAAAAAAAACAAGTCTCCAACAAACAAAACCCCCATTGAGGTTGTGGCACAGTTACTATATTAAACGTGTCAAAGATTCCCAACACGTAACTTATTTCTTGTGAGAGATTTACATTGGGCCTTTTTGCCATCTGAAAGCCAGCGGTTAATACCAATGGCCTGATCCTGCCAAAGGCAGGGTCATGCTAGTGAGACGTGCAACGGCACATTTGCAGGTTTATGAAAAAGCAGGTGGTGAGACGCTGCCACAGCCCTGCCATCACACTTTGTCCCAGATCCCACTTTCTCAAGCTGCCACAAACTCTAGCTTTGCACCATAAAATGTTATTCCTGCCTGGATGCCCCACGTGCCTCCTATCCCACACGTGTGGTCACAGACCCAAGGGATCATTTGATCACCCAGTCTGGACTCGTGTGTTATAGACCTGGAGACACATAGAGATGGAGAGTTCAGATCTCTCCTCAGAACTCAGTTGCATAATTAAAGCATCTAATTTGGTTTGAATTTTGTGTGCTTTCAGCTTCCAGTTCTTGAGCCTTGCTACAGTTTTTCTATGTTTAACAAAAAAGCCAATATACCCTAAGCTTTCTCTTTTTCCTTGTACAGAAAATGCTATCCCTTGTGGGCTTCTCATAGCTACTTATTGATATACAAAAAGACTGACTAATCTTAAAAATGAAATTAAAATATAAACCTCTCTAGCCATGTTCCCGTTCTCCAATAACCAAATTCTGTCTCTGTGCTTTGCTGCTGTTCAAGGCTGCCTTTGTATAAGTTACTCTTCTGAATGCAAACTCAGTTCATATCTCTCTGCAAAAATACAGTATGTCCCCTAAAATCATAAATATGCCAGCTAACTTTCCCAATTTAATTATCTTTTCCCCAATGGCCTCACTTAAATAGACTTCAAAGTTCAAAAGACACAAAAATAAAGAAAAAAAAGAATTGCTTTTTAATAATGCACTCAACAAAAATGGGGAAAAGAAGAGTTTTCATTACTGGGTATTGAAGTTATGGAAACTCCTGTGCCTAGTGGCTGTTTTCCCTTTTACAACATCAATAATTTAAAACTTAATTGTTGTGCATTATTTGGCTAAAGAAGATTATGACTCTAACATTTGCATTTATTTATCAGTAATGGTGAGATAGCTCTTCCTCAGTAAAAATATATTTGGAAATTCATTCACCCTGCAAACAAAATCACAGAGTAGCTCATCTCTAATGCTACTATTTAACCACTGAGAAATTAAGCCTCTCTGTTCTGGTGTGTGATGAGAAATGTCTGTTTATTACCAAGCCATTTTCGTGACTTTTCTGCAGTGCACTTTCAAACCATTTAGAAGGCATATTTTGAGGGTAATCTCTGGGAATAACAACCCCATTATATTGTGCTTAAGCTAAGTGAAATTTCTTGGTTGTATCTTCAAAGGGCAAGAGACATTTCTTAATGCCTTTCATTTATCAGAAGAAATTAAACCTCCCTGGAGCAGTCTGGGTGCAAAGGACAGAGCTGTCAACCTTCAGGACAACAACGCACGTAGGCTTGCTGTCACTTGTCGCATCATAGAGAATTCTACAGGCTGCAAAGTTGAGGTACTGCTTTCCCTTTGAATTAAAGACCACACAGAGCCCACAGGCTTTATTTCAGCCCAGGGCAGGGCAGGGTACAAAACTACTGAGTACTTCAAGACTGTCTCATCGAGAGTAAAACAACCCCCACCATAAATCTGCAAACCCCAGGGGAAACTTCCTTTTGCTTCCCGATTGCCCTATTTCAGGCAGCTTGCTCTGGGGACTTCTGCTTTCTTCTTTGCCCTTCATGCAGGAATCCCTCATGCCAGCTCTTGCAGGAAAGCCAGCGTGCAGCTGATGGGCAGTCTTGCACCAGAAAAGTCCTCCCTGATCTCTCTGGCTTTTAAGATTATAGCTGAAAATCCCATCCACCATTAATTATGGGGAATTTGGATGTATTCACCTCAGAAGAATGAAGACTTGACTTAACTTTCCAAAAATACCACCTGTGATCCTGCAAAGTCCCAGTAGTTCCCACCCAGTGCTCAGATCACCATCACAGCAGCAGGAACAACAGCAGAGATTCAGGAGAGAGAAAGTCTTTCAGGATTAGAAAGCAAAATGTGAACTCTGCTGGGATTATGTGGCACACAAAATTCATCCAGTGTTTTAAATCCAGCAATCTTGTAACTTAAAGCACTCTTGAGAGTCTAATCACAGCAAATCACTTTCAACTGTTGATTTAAAAAAAAAAAAAAAAAGAAAAGACAGGAGCAAAATGGACTGTTATACCTTCTTTCTTTCAGCAAGATGTACAAAAAACCCCAGAGAAGGTGGGAGGTAGAGATTTCAAAGAAAGTAATTTCAGTGCTCAAATCTCATGGATCATTTCTATACTTATGCCCTTTTGAACATACCCCTGATGCAGAAAGGCAAGCACTAGAGACCGTGACCCTGGTGTATGGATATGTAAATTAGAAAAAATTAATAGCTTTGAAAAGTTTACAGGTTCAAGAGGACCACCAGTTCTGAATTTGATGAGATTCAATCTGTGAGCGCTTGCACGCAGTGGGTAACATTTTCCACTGCCACATTACACACAAATCTGCATGTTTTGCAGAACTCTGATGAATTCAACTCTGACAGCAATTAGTCTCACTACCTTATCTTATCCTACAAAAAGTCAAGTCACACCACGTACAAAACTAAAGATTGAATTTTCTGAGGCTCCAAATGCCTGTTCAGGCATCTGTTCCAATTTTGAATATGTACATTAATGAGACTCCACGGAAAACAGAAGTTACTGCAGAAAAATTACTCCCCCAGCTGCAGGTTATGATCCTACTGGGAATGAGTTTGTTTGTGCATTTTGGGTGGTAGGTACACTGTCTGCTCTCTCAAAACAGGCAGCCTGAGCAAACTCTGCTAGTTACTGAGCTAGAAGATAGCATGCAGGTTGATTACAAACATCCATAAAAACTAGAAATCCTCAGGAACAATAAATGGCCATAATAAAACTTGAATCCCCTTTAGGGAAAAGAACAACCAATGACCTTTTAAACACCTCACATTAGAGATATGTGAAAGGTGACAATCTGTCTGCATGCAGACAGGTGATCAGCGATTAATAAGATGGACTCTGTGTCAGACTGCAAACTCCATTTTGGATGAGGATCTCTCCTGCTGTCTTTTACCTCTGCATACTGATAATACCCGCAGAGGTGTCAGGAGACGATCTTGCCCCTGGCGCAGAGCTAACAAGGATCATTAAACTCTGATGAATATCCATTTAAATTGATCTTTCTTAGTCAAAAAGTTGGCTCCTGTCCAAGGCAACTGTTTCTGAATTTTCAACCTGCTGCACTGGTCGGAGGAGGCTGGGCAGGCAGGGTGAGACAAGCTAAAAACAGACAGGAGGAAAAAAACAAAAGAGAGAACCTGTGTCCAGGAGATATTCCAGGTAAAAGGCAGTGACATGACCATTGCAACCAACACCATGGTCCCCCGACACAGCATGGCAGGACTGAAACTCAACCATCTAGATGTTGCTCTCCAAGGAAAAGGCTGCTGCTCTGCAACACTCGGAGGGGATGAACTGGTAAGTAGAGAGATACAGACTATTAACAGAAGCTGTTGCCTTAGAGACAGAGGAATTGGCAGACATCCATAGCTTTGACCCCAGACTAATGCAGAAGCATAGAGAGCATGATTCCATCTGTAAAAGTCCATAGAAGGTGTTGCTGAGGGCCTCATAGAGTGCAAAACCACATTTTGCTCAACCCTTGCTACGCTTTTCCCGAGCCTGCTTGGTAGCAGCCCTGTGGTCCGTGAACGTTAACATTCAACAGATCTCAAGGAAGTGCAACAAAGCAGCTCTGTTAAGACACTTCAGCCCAGAAAACAGGAAATACTAAATAAAAATCCAGTAAGTCAGCTGGCATTCCCCTGCATATTTAGTGTCTATAAAAGTACTTGCACATGTTCAGCAAAGCATTTAATTAAGTGGAGCTGGGTGGTAATATTTACTCAGCTAATGCCTCTTTATTGGCAATTGCGTTCACCAGTGCAATGCTACTGTCTTTTGTTTTTAAAGACCCGTGTTTTTATCACCACATCTTGCTCTTAGAAAGGATCCAAAGTCATCTGAAAATGCCTGGTATTCCAAAACCTAGGGAAAAATTACCAGCTTTTTAAATAACAAATGCTATTTTCCTGATTACAAAGAATACAGACTGCCCTAGAATCATAGCCAGTCTATAATCTGCTGTACTTTAAATTATATTTAACTGCTACATTTTCACTTCAGCAGATATATCATCAGTCTCACCTGGTCATTCACAGAGAAACATTTCACCATTCATTATCTGCCAGCACAAATTACAATTGCAAATGGAGCATTATCTAATTATTGTTTTAAGGAGAGTAAACCAGTAAAAAAACACCTTGAAATCACAAAAGGTGATTTGGAGGCAGATTTAAAGGGAGACAATGTTTCAAGACTATCTATTATTTTATGCTTAGCTATGCTGACCTTTGGAGAATAATCTTAAATCGCATGCAAAGAGCACAGAAAGATCTGAAAGACCCAACCCAAACGTCACTGAAAAAGCTTACATTGGGTTTAAGTGGGATCTAGATCAAGTTCAACACTAAATTAATTTCTGAGTTGTTATAATCTTTGTCCTTGACTATCTTTCATGTTGCACCATATGGTTATCAAAATGGATTGCATTTCCATCTAGGTGTATGCATGAGCCGTATATTAACGCTCAAAACTGAACCTTCATTATGAGCAGAGAGAAGGTGTTCTGAGAAGCTGAGAAGGTCTAAAGGTACAGATCCACCACGCAGCAGTGCTACAAGCATGTGTTCAACCTGGTATGTTTTATAAACGGGTGTGTTTCTTGATTTTCCTTCTTGTTTTATTTCTTGTCTAGCACTACTGGATAATATTTACTCTGTGCCACTTCATAGGCTGTGAAATGGAAGGATAGTTCAGCTGACAGAAAAAGAAAAAAACAACCCCAAACCACAAAAAAAATCCCATCAACCCAAACCACCCTCATGTTTGCATCACATGCACTTAGCCTTTGGCTGGAGGCTGCAGAGCTAATGGAGAGGATTAGCATTTCTCCCTCTACAGGTACAAATTTAGGAGACACTTATTTTCCCTTTGCAGAATTTCCTGTGCAAATGACACTCTCTTTTGAGAGGGAGGGTCTAAGCTACAAGAAAGATCTTGTTATGCTCCGGCTTCATAAACAGGAGCTTCAAAAATCAACAGAGCCTTATTATACATGGGATAAACAGAAACGCCATGAAGGAACTCACTGTCTGTTGTAGATTCATGAAGTGAGAATGGGCATGATTTTCCAGCAGATAGGAAGTCATTCACTGGCTTCAAAGTTTCTGGCTCCATAAAGATCAAAGATCCAGATGCCCAGTACCGTTGCCTGCAAACACAAACTGGGAATTGTGGAAATGCAAGAAATCTTTTCACATAGGAGTTGCGAGTCCCTCTCTGTCAAACTCTGGAGCACACAATCCTTAGTGTTCCAGATTTTTTTGACTAAGGGTTTGGAAGGGAAGAGAGAAAGCGTAAGATGTGCAATAAATTACATTTATTTATACTTCTGCTTTAGTTTAGAACCCACTCAAAAAAAGCCCTTGGCTCAGAAACACTGTATATTTTGAATAATACACAAGTACTCAAAGAAAAATGTAGTATACAAAAAGTAGCCAAGATTTTTTAAAGTGACTAATGATTTTTGAGTGTTTAAATATAAATAACTTTAAAGGGAACATAATTTTCATAACCCTTGAATAAACCTTTTCAGCTCTTCTTAAAGTAGATGCTACACTGCAGTGTGGAGGTACACTTAGAAATCAGGGCCAGCTTCTCATTTTTAAATTGAAGAAGTTTTAAAATGAAGAGGTTTCTTACTCAACCATGAGGACTGTCAAACTACTGTCCTATACAACGGAAGTCCCTTTGAGATTTCTCAAAATGCCCCTACAAGGGCATGGTATTTTCTTAATATAACATTCCAGTCACTCTGTTAAACAACCATGACATTTAAAAGCTTATATTTTTTTTCTATTTTGCTTTGTTGTTTTTCTTAAAAAATAAAAACAAGTAGATACGAAAAAAGTGTTCTTTAGTGAGCTTTTTGTCTTCTTCTTCAAATGCAGCTTCTTTTAAGAAAATATTTTCCTACTATATCCTCAAAGCTTCATCCTCCATTTTCTACCTTCCACTTTTTCATGCCAATTCATGCATTTAACATTTTTCCTTCCTCCATCTTCAGTTTTTCTGCCCACTGCTGGTTTTGCTCACAAATACTCTTTTTCTTTCAGTTGCCTAACTGTGCTGCTCCCATATCTCTGATACCTTCCTCTTATGCCACTTCTTTCCAACTCTTCCTTTAATTTCTACTTCTACTCCTCAGGTGGGTTCTGATACTCAGCGACTTCCACCCCAATTCCTTCTCCAGCCTTCAATCCAGTCTCTCAGTTGTCTTCTATTACCAATTCACCCTGTGCCATCCTCTTTGCTGTCACACTTTCTGGGCATGAACAACCTGAATTACTTCTGTTTCCTTTGCACTACCGTCTTCACTCACTGTTACTTTGGCATCACCTCACTTCTCATAGTTTTTCCCTGCCAGCCAAGCTCCTAACCCACCTTTATCCCTTTCAGCATTCCCAACATATATTCCTGCTCACACTGTTATCACTCTGTTTCAATATTCATATCAGGGGTAGGAAGCAACTAGCCCAAGATAAAAATAGAGCAGTAATTCAGGGGATGGCTTTTGAAGCGTGCAGCTTTTAGCAATCATGGGCAATGACATTTTGAGGCTGTTCTGCTCAACCAAACGACTGAAGGCATCTCCCCTGGGATGGTAATTGAGGATCTAATGCTATATTGCCAGCATACTCTTTTTCCTGGTCTCTGCCCAACAGACATGACTTGGCTATTATCCTTCCTCAGTGCCCTGAAATCTGAGCATACTAAGTAGTCATTTTCCCACTTGTTCAGGTTTTAATTCAACCTCCCTGACCACAACAGGTGGTGATGTTGGAATCATGTACTGAAGAGTTACACATTGCTGTTCTCTCAGGACATTGTATTTGTAGTATAGCAGCTGCTGTTTAGTAATACCTACATTTTCCCCCACTCATTTTAAGTATGTATTTAGCATGAGGCATTGCTCCTGTTTCAGTCTGTCTTCTGCATTTGCTGGTTTTTATTTTGTTTTATTAATCCTGCATTGCTGAATTTGCCATTCCCCTATGTCCTAACATACACATAACTAAATTCATATATGCTTGCACCTGATTCCCCTTCCAACCACTTCTGTTTGCATAGAGCAACACTAACATGAGATGAGTGTGCGGAAAGGATAGGGGCAAGGAAAAGAGGAGAAAGTTTCTGTGTCGCATTTATATTTTTGCTTCTAGGCAGGCAGGTGATGATGGGTCACAGGTTCAGTCCGCAATGCAGAAGTTGCTGGTTAGGTTCATGAAGAACGAAAGAGCAGAGGAATAAAAGAAATGAGGATGGCACCAGATGAAAAATCTGTGTCATGGGAAAACTTTCCAAACAAATTTCTATAGAAGTATTTCATCAATGGATCTTCATTTGAGTACTTACCCACTCCAGGAATAATCAGTTTATTTATCCATTATTATTTATCCATTAAAAGGCTGGAGTCCTCTTCTCCACATCCCTCCCCAAAACAGCTTCTCCAGGCTGCAGCCCTGCTGAGGAACCAAACATTTTTCCCAAGCACTAGAAGAGTTGCCTATGCAAATCCTGTGCACAGTAGGAATCGTATGAAGGGCTGGATTTGAGTGCCTACACAGGTCACAAGAGCTGATGTAGCCAAGAGAGAGAACATTCAAACCTGTCCTGTCTTTGCGTGTAAGTGGGATACCCATCTCGCACTGCCAGTTGTGAGAGACAGGCATCCCTTAAAGAAAACAACAAAGGGAATAGCAACAGCCTCCTCTGAAGCTGGGAAAGGGTGTAACAGTAGTCCTCAATTACTTTGTAGACCTACTCCTTGAGTTTGTTTTAGATGTTGGCTTATCTATTAAAACATAAAGAACGGAGCTTTTTTAGTTGTTTGGGTTTTTTTTTTCTTGTATTTTTGTTGTATATTTATATACAATGAATTTCCCAGGCTGGTTTTGCAGGAAGCAGAGAAACACTGTGAGACAATTCAATAAATTGTTCCAGACTAAGTAACCTGCTATGCCATGGAAAACTGGATTTGTTCTTTCTTTACTGATGTGGAAGTCTGAAGCCTTGAGTATATATACACGTATGCTGTGCACTTCCAAAGTGTAAAACTGGAACAGAATTATTTGATATTCCTGGTGGGAAGAAGGTTTTATATGCCTTTTACCTCTGCCAAGTCAACACAGCAGAAATGGAAAGAAAGGGATTTTGCAGTGCCTTTCTCAGCCATGAGTACCAATGTCAGGTCCATTAGATTGCTTTTAATATTTCCCAATCTGATTAGAAGTGCTGGCAGAAAAAAAATGCCCTTGGACTAATAAACATGGCAAATTTAATAAAGCAGCAACAGAAAGACACTTGCTGCACAGCCTCACAAGTACCACTTTCAAAGATGATGAGATTGCTTGTTTCAGTCTCTATAATAGTATGTGAAATATGATTAGTATTTAGTTCTTTGTGATGACACTGAGGACCCGGACTGTCGTCTGCCTGATATGTGCACACAAATTTGTTTTGGGTTGTTAGGTTTTGGGGTTTTTTGGGGGTGGGCCATGTTTTGGTTTGCTTTTAAAAAAACAAAAAACAAAAAACAAAAAACAACAAAACCAACAACTTCAAAAAAAGATTGATATGAACCTGGCCTTGGGGACAGCAATATAAATTCTGTATCTTGGCTCAATAACTCCTATGCCAGGAGAGAGAGAGTGAAATCAGTGGGAGACCTGAGCATGGTCTGAAGGCATTATATAGCCCACGGATATTTTTTTTGACCTCTGTTTTACTTCTCCCTGCCTACATGAATGCTGTGGAAATGAAAAGTGAAACCAGCCAAAAATACAAACCTTAAAGTTACATGCTTTTGTAAATGTTCCAGCTCTTGGTTCCATCTGTGCAAATCAAAACCCACAGTTGGATAATACACAAAACCTTATTAAAAAATACTCAGCTGAATTATATGCAAATTAGGGTTTCATTGTCTTTCATCTCATAAAGGCTAATAACATTACAGATGACAACCTTCTTATAAAAAATAGTTTCTAATACAAATTGCCTTTGACTGGATTTACAATGTCACTTTTAATCAAGTAAATTGTCAGGCTATTGCACTTCTGCAATCTACATTACGCAAAAAATATAATGAAAAGGGAAGCAGGTACAAGTGCTTTCAGCTTTAACTGGCTGCCCATTTCATACCAATTACTACCTATTTAGTAAGCTTACCCTTGTGCTCTTACAAAAATGCTAGAAATAAATGTACGGGTTCCTCTGAAGGAGACATGGTGCAGAAAAATCTTATTCCACTTACCAGGAACATTTGTCTTCGTAATTACACGTACTTTTCTTACTCCTATGCAATTAGTAAATACAAGCTAAAAATAGCCCCTTAAATGCCAGTGTGGTCCCTGACTGTTTCTGTATTATGTTGCCTTTAGGTGAGTTCAGTGTTCCGTTTGTCTGTAAGTTAACAGCTTTATTCCGATGTTTTTATCCCTGCAGGTGCATTTTCACTCAATGCACACACTCTTGTCTACACGTGCATCTCCTACAAGGACACAAGTAACACCAGCTGCGCTGTGCCCTGTTCTCAGGATTCCACTGACATCCTACAGCTCAGCCGCACACTGGCACGTTTGCTGTGGTTTCTCCCTGGGACTGTTGAGACAGAGGTTTTCAAATACAGGTGCAAGCGTTTCCACAGCTTGTGCTTTTTTGTTGGTGACGCTGTTTTTTCTTTCAAGCTCTGTACAGAAGCAGAAAGCATTTAAAAGCAGAGTACTAGCACTGAGACCAAGTCTATCAAGGACAGACAATGCCCATAGTCTTGCAGATTTACCTCAACCATCTGCTCTGGCTCATGATGCCTTTAGAAGATTGTACCATCCAAACACTCTGTCCGCAGATACTGCTTGGACTTGGGCATCAAGGACACATGAGCTCTCTGCAAAACCAAAATAGTAGGAGTTACACTTCCAACCTAAAGGAGAAAGTGCTGGTGCAATAGGCTACTGGTCAAGGCTATATAGCCTGGGGGGCCCTAAATGGGGAGAGACTCACAGTGTTTTCCCTCAACATTGGCTGGGTAGAAGCAGAGGGGAAACACTGTATTTGCTGACCACCACAATGGTATGGCTGGATCCTCAGCCAGTGGATATCAGTGTAGTTTCACTGGAAGCAAAGGAGATGGAAGTGTCGAGACCAGGTTGGATGGAGCTTTGAGCAATCTGGTCTAGTGGAAGGTGTCCCCACCCATGGCAGGGGGATTGGAACTGGATGATCTTTAAGGTCCCTTTCAAACCATTCTATGATTCTATGATTTACACAAGATGTGCAAGAGAAAACTCAGGAATGATGTGTCCAGACTTTCATTGGCATTGTTTAAAAGATGAAATAGTTCTGTGAGCAACCCATGTTTGGTTCCTCTGGTGTCTGGAAAAAGTGAACTTGTTAACCATTTCCTCTCTTGGGAATTAATAAAGTTTCTTCCCTAAGGCCAGATGCTTATTTTCACAAAAGGTGTAGGAACTCAAAACAATTCCTTTGCCAAATGCAACTGAACTTGGCTATTGGGTTTAAACGTATTATTGTCAGACTGACAGACAGACACAAAGACAGCGTGGATGCATACATCTTAGAAGCTGGTTTAAAAACCAGCCTAAGAGCTAAAATGTTTCAAATCATAAAAAAGCATTATTCGTTCACCCCTCTTCATTCTTCTTTGCTCTGAAGACAAGTTCCTGCTAAGAGAACAGGATTATTTCAGCTGGAAAACTAAAACGCTCCAATTTAAGCTTGTGCCTAAAATGCCTCAAAGCCTTGAGCAATATCACTAGCTGGTTTCTTGATCCTGTGGCTGGGCCAAGACAGTGGGGGAGGATCGCTGTACCTTTTGGGCTGACCTAAAGCAAATTGTACTTTCCTACAAGATCTTAAAAATACTTTCATGTTGAACACAAAATGAAATTTAGTTTTTAGAGGGATTTTTTATTTGGTCTTGTTTTACTTTGCTTTCAATATTTCCTTGAAAGGAAAGTTCAGAGTGCTTCATTTTGAAATGAACTGTCATGCCTCCATTCACATTTTCTTCTGTCTGAAGCTTCCTGCTTAATTCAGCACATATCTGAGTATAATTTCTGCTCTCTCAGAAATTGTGTTTTGGGGGAAATAACTTTGTTGCTTGGCTGTAGCTTTGAATCATGTGTGACTTTAGCCCAATTGAAAGAAGCAACTCACATCTGCAAGAAATCAAACCTCAGTAAGTACTGTAGGCAGTGATCAGAGGACTGGTGACTGAGTGGTGCCAGTCCCACTGTTTGGTCCCTTCTCCTGCCCAACCACTCCTGCTGTCCTGTGGTAAGACAGGCCAGAGAACCAAGGTGCTAAATACTCATCTGGCACTAAGGAGAGAAGCCTCTTGAGAAAATAGTACTCATCAGAGAATATCCTGCCCTCCTTCCAAGGAGTGGAAAAGGGGAATTTCTTCCATACCCTCTGAAGGCAAAATTTCAAAGCCAGGTTTGTAAAGGTCACTTCATGTGCACGGCTACTGTCCTCCTCCTGGCAGCTCTGGTCATAAATTGAGAGCTCCAAAATGAGGAAATAAAAATTTTGATTATATGCACTAAATTTCTATTATATTTTTCATTTCTTTCCTATCACTGGGCTCTGTTTCCTGAAAAATGCCTCATAAAAATAGTGGCCCTATTAAGTCTTGTGTATTACCTCCAAGACGCACTAATCTGGCCCCATACCTTCCTGGTGACAGGACTGCAGCAACAACCAGCCCAATGCACTGGCTGCATCCTGCCTTGAACCACCTCACTGTCATGTCAAACAGCCAAGCTCTTCTCTATCAGGTCATGTCCTTTTTATTTGGAGACCAGTTCGCCTCCCGTAACATTTACTCTGTTTCTAGGGGTACCAGTAGCCTCTATCATCTCCTTCAGCAGTCATAATGTGGAGGTCACCCACAAAAAGCTCTCGGAGCCTGGCTACGGGACTGCTAAGACAGACATATCATCATCTTTGTATTCAGCCTGAAGAGGTTTTCTGTTGTTTTATTAAGGTCAGTGTTTCTCCCGGACCCCTTAACAGCTTAACTGCCCTTCCTCACTCCTCCTCACCTTCCAAAAATTCCAGCACAACAAAATAAAACAGATTAGGGTATTTGAGGAGGAAAGTCTCTCCTTCCCCGGGTTCAGCTCACTTAGGAAGTACTAAGAATTTTTTACACGTCATACCGGTCCCTGATGGTTGCTGATAGTACCTGTGACAGAGACATCAGTTCCGGCCTCAGGAAAACCGTCTTCTAGCTTCAGTTTTCCTACAAATTTCCTTTGGGCAAGTCTTTTAATTTGTTACTTTTCTCAGTTTGCTGACAGCAATTGCTTTTCCCACTCCCTTGTACTTGCAGGTTTTAGCTCCCCTGGATCTCTGCACACAGGGGTGTCTGAGCCAGAGGCAGCAGCAGCCCTGATGCTTCACCAGCACCCCACTCCTGCAAAGCCAAATGCTGTGTTCCCATGTTCTCCAGATAATAAACAATAAAAGTATCAATTTTTCTGAATTAAAGAGATAGAAAACACACACAAGGAAGAAGAATAACAAATTTCTACCCCCACAGTTCTAAAATTCTTTTGTGTGTTTAACCACCAAACACTCAGGAATCTGAACTTCCACCCTTTTCAGGGAAAAATTTGCATCTTTTACCAGCCAACAATACTTTGAAAAATGTTTGCGGCTACAAACATTAAGTCCCAGTTTAACTAGAATGTTAAAATATATCTCATATATAAAAATACATACACATGCATACCCCTGCCTCTCATACACCTGAAGGTTTTTCACACAGATCAGTTGCATGTTACTTCTGTTGCTTTCTATTGAACGATTATTTCTATTGATAAGAATCCTGCTTTGCTTATTGAGAAAAATATTCTGCAGAACAAATAAAATATGCATTAAACCACTATAAAATAAAAAATACAGTATCAGTTTAAGAAATGGATAGTACCTTTTTTCCCTAAATACAAAGAACTTAGAACATTGAAGAGGAAAGGGCAAAAGAATTAAGTTATTAGATCTATTATTCCTTTTATTCAAGAAAAAATATTGCAGGACTAATTTTCTGAAATCCCAAGAGTGAAAACTCTTTTTTTCCCCTTTCTCAATGCAATTCTCATTCTTCAGATAAATTAGAGACTTTAATTTCCTTTTTCATTATAGTTTGAATTATAAACACAGGCATAAGCTTCTGGGGATTACATGTTAAACAGAAAAGCACACAAACCATTCGTGGCAATTCCAGTCTGTTGATGCACAGAGAGGGGACAGTGCTGCTGGTACAGTGGTTGGCCAGCAGCCCTAAAACAGCTGGCCACCTCCTCTCCTTCCTCTTGTCTCACTGGACTCTACAAATCCTCCATTTATAATTTCTCAAACTGGAAGACAAGTGACTTTGTCTCCTTCCAGATAACACTGCTGCTGCCATTCCTTTGTGGAGTTCTGCCTGTATGAGCTATCTCATGTTTACCCAGTGCCTCAAACCCCAAAAGCTGGAAACCTGCCCATGCAATGCTCTGGTTTCTGTTGTTGCACCAAGTTCACAGTCCTGGTGCATGTGCAGAGGAAAAACCTCCTTCTTGAGAAGATTAAATTAGACCTTTTCACCTCCAAATATTCCTCAAGTATTGAAACCGGACCCTGAACCACCACGCTATAGAGGTTTCTGTTTGCCACATTATAACTGCTGGCTATAATAACAGGCCTGACCTGCATCATACCAAAGCTCTCATTATTTTAGCATTACACCACAAAAAAACATTAGGAGTAACAGTAGAAATGTGCTTGCTCTTTCAGCATCAAAGCCACTAGCTTTCTAATGAGTTAGGTTCCTGACTTAAGGCCAAACCCTCAGTATTTGACTTGTGGGTCCTTTCAGCAAAGGAGAGGTCTCAAGGGACTCAGGCACTGTCAAAGAGTACCAAGATGATCAGCTCCTTGAAGAACTGATAGTTTGGGAAAGAAAGAAAAAGGCTGGCACCAGAGATCCACCAACAAGGCGAGAGCTGCCCACCGTCACTCAGGAACTGTGCTGGTTTGCATGAGGGTGGAGGAGATCTTCCTGAGCATCTTCGCTGACACACATTGCTGGCCAAATTTGCATTGAGAGGTCCTAGACTCTCTTCACATCACACCTTTATATACAGGGCTATGCAAGAAACCACCTTTTAGCCCCAGAATGTGCACGCTTTCCAATATTTTTTCCATATTTGCAAGCAGATCAATTTATTGTGAAATCAAGCCTTGAAATCAAGCCTTCTCCTGTCTCTGTTCAGCTGCCAGAAGGATGATCTTTTAGGATAGAGTGCACCAAACAACAGAGATTATATTTTTTAGGGGGAAACAATGCATTTATAGAAATAGTCATGTGTGCTTGCTCCCACTGTGCCTTTTAATTTACCAAAGTCTAATTATGGATGACAATGTATAGGATACGTAGGAAGATGAAACTTCTAACAAAATATGCTCGGTACCATTTTCTTCATGCTTCATTAATAAAGAACAAAATGTCTCTAGACTTTCTGTAACATATGCACAGAGTGATTTCAAACCAGACTGAGATTCTTTTCAAATGAGGGTTATAATATACTCAAGCAATAACAATGCACTTTTTTATTGCTGCACTTGTAAAGTTGTTTCCATGTTCTGCTAGGACAAAGTTATTTGTCATTTTTGCAAAGTATAACTTGTTACTTTGATGGTTTTTAGGACCTTTCTATTTCAGCTATCAATTCAAGGTTGAGTATAGCCTACAGCGGAGCTGAGCTTGGGGAACTGGAGTGCAAGAGGAGGACTTGTACTTTTCTATAGAAATTATATCTTTTCATACAACATTTTGATTCATCTTCTAAATCATATATAAAGCACAGGGCTCTGTGTCATGAGATCTAAGGAAAACAAAAGGGATTTCTAGCTCTTCCACATTTCCTTATCTTGTTCAGACTACAAACAAAATGGTTTATTAATTGGATGGGCCTGAAACAAAGAACCTGCAAGAAACAAATGTGTTTTATACCAAAAACTGAATCAACAAAACCAGTGATTTGTCCTGTTTTGTCTTTGGATGCAAAAACACCATTCTTTTCACCGGCTTCTTGATATAGCAGGACTGTAGCAGTCTGGGCAAAAGAAATATCTACCCTAATACTGATAAATGGGGCAAGTATGTCTGCAGAACTGAAGAATTTCAGTTTTCGTACCCATTTCCAGAAGGAATCAGATAGAGGCGATTCCCCAGGTGATCTTTCACTTAACACAATCTTTCTTTGTGTGGGAAAAGGAGAATAAAAATGATCTCATGAGTATATAAAATACTTGATCGTAAGACAATCTGGGGGAAAAGACGTGCCCAGGAGATTTAAAAAAACAAACAAAAAAACAGCTACCTTTGAAAATGCATGTATGGTCCTACAGTGAGGATTAAATTGCATTATAAGTATTGAGACATCAATGTTTACCCACGTTTGCAATTCAAACATAAGCATAGAGTGGAGAACTGTGAGACTATTTAAAGGTGTCAGTATATGGATTCATAAGCAGAGTTTGGATACCATTTGATAGCTATTTATTTCTTGTTTATGTTTATGATGGTCTGACTTTCCATGTGATGCAGATCATATCTGATGGGTAAATGGCACAGCATAAGTGCTTTGGAAGTACAGAATATTTTCATATTTGGTCAGTGAAACAAAAAGACTTCGTAGAGTGAGCACACTATTAAAATGCTAGTAGTCTGTATCAGAGAAAGTTTACTCAGACCTTAGCAAGAAACACATACAGAATTTACAAAGATCTAGATATGTGGTTTTTAACATAAAAGGGTTTCCCTTCCCAAGGATCTGTAAGAACCTTCAGAAGAGAGGCAGGATAATTTGATAAGCCCCATGCAAATGAAGAACAAAGAAAAAAAATATATGGAGGGCTAGTGAGCTTAATTATGTTAAAATACAGACACAATTGTGATAGTAAAGTATGAGCATATAATGTGATAACAACCTTTTATGTTTAATGTCTTAAAAGGAAATCAGTCCAGTGAACTGTTGGTGACAAACAACATAAATACTGTCACAATATGTTTCATCTCATCAGAGATTTTAATCTAAAGACACCCAAGTTTGTCTTTTCTTATTTTTTCTTTTTTTTTTTTTTTTAAATTACATTTGCTTTTTTAATTACATTTGAATATATCTGCATGCCAGCCCTCCAGATTATTCTATACTGAGGGACAGATCATGTGGTTGTGGGATTTTTCCCATGACTAGAGAAGCAAAGAATAACATAAGAAATGAGGGCACAGCTCTGACTGAAATGAGGAGGATCTGTATTGTGCAGATCTGCCACCACTACACATGAGAGCAGGCAAGGTCACAAATGGAGGTGCTTGCTATATATTGATGGCATTCAGTGATGAGTCCCACCTTCCAGACATCAGCATGTGTGTTAAGAACTGCTGTGAGCTGTAATGCAAAGTTCAGAGTGAGAAAATAAAGAGGGAAATTTTGATGTACCACTCAGTCCCTGGTGAATTCACCAGCCAAGCTGGCACTGGCTTCAGTGGAGGTGACTGGGTTTGTTCTGTATCAAATAATTGAATTGAATCAAAGACTGTGGGGTTAAAGAAAGCAAAGACTTCAAGAAGCCTATAAAAACAGAGTCCAGACTTGCTGGAGAGCTGTAACCTTCCAGAAATGTAGTTAAACAAACAGGCAAAGAGTGTTTGGGATTTAAATATCTGTTTTTAAACATCCACTGTTACTTTATTTGAATATCAGAGTGGAAGATAGAGTTCACATGCTGAAAAAGGCCAGAAGATTCCTTTTGTCTTTTTTTTTTTTTTTTTTTTTTTTAAACATCATTCTAAACATTGAATAAACAACATTAAATGGATCATTTCTCCTGGTCAGTAGGGTGACAGGATTTGAACTCTTACATTAAGAAACAAATTCCTTGCTGAAAGCAGATTCTTTTACTCTGGCTCATACATCCCCAGCTCAATACAAATAAAATACACAAACTCAACTCACTGGCAAATGGCCTGGATATTCAAAGATAGCTATGCCTCAGAAACATCTAATGAGTAGTTTGAATTTTTTTTGTGTGTGTTTTGGCTTCATTTTTACACTGAGATATATGTACATCAAATATTTTATGCAAATGCCAGTACAATGCATTGTCACCAGCTTAACCCATTTCCTCCAAATGGTTGAACTCCCTTCCATTGTAGGAAAAATGCAAGATTTAAGACTTGTCCCAGTCACTTAAAAAAAAATAAATAAATGGAGGAGAAAAATGAGAGATTATTTAGCTCCTGGATTTGTTTTGCTTTCCTAAAACAAAATAATTCTGGATTCGACTTACTGGAAATCTGCTTGGTTAAGAAATACTTAAATGAAAACAGCATAGGGCTGTTTGCTCTGTTGGCTTTTTGTTGTTTAGGATTTTTGGAAAGGTTTACAGTGGAATTATAGAAACAAAATCAAACAGTAGTTTAGCATTTTGCAGAATTACATGGAAGAACAAGACATTCTGATTAAGAAGGCTAAATCCCACAAACAGAGCATAGCAGAAATTTTCTGATGAATAGTTTATTGCTAGAAAATGCCGGTTGGCCATAAAAGTCTCTTTTTCTAGATACATACTGGTAATGAGCAATTTTTATGAAAAATATCCTCTGACATAACCATAACTGCTGCCTCCATGGCCTCCATGGGTCTGAAGGACTTCCAGAACTGATGGCTGCAGACCTGTGGTACCACCTCGGTGCTACCCAGTCATAAACTTAGATAAAGAGGGGCATCCCCATTTGTTTTTTGTTCCTGTAGCATTTCTTGTGAGGCCTCATCAAACCTCAACATACCCTCACTGAGACCACAACCCTTAGAGCTACTAGGTTCCTTCTGGGACCCAACAAA
>NW_010296246.1:0-47052 GCF_000700745.2 Antrostomus carolinensis | reverse complement strand
AAAGAGCAATTGTGTGAATCCTAAGTGGAGTTAAGGACATGGGAAAGCCCAAATTTGCTAACAGTATTGGCTCAGAGCAGAGCTCTAGATTATCTTCCCTGGTGCACAGTTGAAGAGCTGACAGAGCTGCTAACCAAGCCCATCTCAGCCATGCTCACAAGCTTCCCCAGCTCTTCAGGTCAAGACAACCCTTTGATATGCTGGTGGCCAAGAGTGTCCATCACATGATCTCCATTCCTGATCCTACTACTAGCCCCACAGGAAGGTTTTCCCATCTCTATATATTCTTTTTTCCTCTTGCCCTTTTGGTATGACTATTTATCTTCAGAAGGGGGAAAGAAAATAATACTACTAATAAAAAATGCCTATTTCTCTTGTGTGGGCACCTGCAGAGGCTAGCACAATGGAGCCCTGATCTCATCTGAGGCCTTAAGGCTCCTTTAATGTAACTCTCTCTTAGAAAATACACAACAAACAGACCAGAGAAAAACTAATTTTCTGCTTTCTTTCTATTTAAATACACTGCCAATTCAAAAGACAGGATCCTTTCATCATCTAAATGTCTTTCCCGTGTACAGCGTTCCAGCGACTACAGACAGAAAAAAAGCTGAAGTTGTGCAGTAGTTCCAGCAACTGGAGTTCATGCTCCCAGAGAGCTGGTGTCTCCATCAGCTGGCTGAAATCAAAGTGAATAGCTAGAAAACCTTCCTACAGCCTGGAAATCAGACAGCTTCCAGGATTCAAGTGTATGTGCTGTTGGTCGGCACTTTTAGTACCGGAATGACAATACATGTATAGAAGTATTTCACCAACCTACTCTCAGTTTATTTATAAAATTTGTGCACTTGAATATCCTAGAAACCTTGATTGGAAAAAGCCACACAGTGGAATATTGATCTGAATTATTATTTTACAACATTACAATATTTATACTTTTTCAATAGACCTTCATTATACAGATCTAACAGCACTATGAAGGTACCCATTTCACCTTGAATATTATCTTTTCAACAATAGCAATCCTGAACACAGAAAATATCAACTACATCATATTAACCAAAAGGCATTCATCTAATCCAGATATTCCTTCTACAGTGAAAAACACTTAAGAAATAGATTCAATTAATTTTGTTGCTAAGATGTCAGTACAATCTGCCACGTACACACAGCAAATGTAAGTTTCAGTTTATACCTTCTAGGCTTTTTTGGAATGTGCAGAACTGCAGCAATTAATTGCTGCCGTTTAAAGAAAATGTGAAAAACTATTTTGACATATATGCTGCGTAGTTGTGAGTTAAACACATAGAAGGGAATAAGTAGTGGGTGGGAGTTTCAGATGACTGGTAAATAACAGAAGTGCAGTGATTAGCAGTCTTTTAAAAAAGAGAGGATAGATTATTGACTTGCATGAGAGATGACAAAGGAAAAAGAAAAGTTAACCTAATACTGCAAGACACAATCAATTAAAAGCTGATTTAGTGAAATAATGCTGACTTCTTGTAGATGTTACCCTCCTCCTCTTTGGATTCAAATGACAATTACTACAAGCTAGTTTCAATACTGCCTTTGTGTGAATATAGCACTTTTACATGTAATCCTTACATATTACGTGTTTTGTTTTTTTACCTCTTTATAGCATAGTTTACCAGCTAAGTCAAAAAAGAGATTAGCTTTTATTTGGATCCAGATGCTGCCTAGAAGATGCCACAGTCACAAGTAGCACACACACAACCTTTCACTTGATGCTGAGGGCATAAAACCCAGATGGTCTGTTGTTTGCAAGTTCCTCATGAAAAATCTAAGATAAAGTTACTCTTACCCCTGCTCAGAAATGTGGAGAAGCAAAGTACCTAATCCGAGTCCTCTCAGTGTAATAACACCTCACTGACAAATTGAAGTTAACTATTTTGAAAACAGCTTAGATTCTTTTTTTGAGTTTTCAGTTTGTAACAGCATTGTCTTAAAGAAGAGAATTTCCTTTTTGTATTTCATTTTATACATTCCTCATTCAAGAAACTGCATAGTCCAGCAAATATTTTATCTCACTTGGTCATAACTGGCCCTGAAACTATTTTAGGTGTCACCACTAAGTATTGCATAGGTCACAGAAGAAGCCATTTGCTAATACAGTTCAGCTTTTAATCCTCATTTTATAAAGGAATGTATTTGACTGTCACACCAGTCAAATTATGTACTTGAGACAAGAAATGTATAGTTTTTCTCTTGTGTTAAAAGCAGTTCTTGTCTGACCTGTCCCTTTCAAGTAGGGTGCAGATGTCTTCATCCCTTTTCAAAACAGGGATAAAATAAAACCACTGATTTCAGCAAATGAATTTTTGAGGTAGTTCACTGGTGACCTGCTCTGTTGTCACATAGAGTGGCCCAACAGAGTCCCAGTGCCCGGCTCAGACCACAGTCATGCCTTGGATGACCCAAGCAGCTGAGGATCCCATACATATATTCCTATGCATGTACACATACATTTATATGGATATATATAGAGAGGATAATTTCAATTAGAGCTGCAAAGGAGAAGTGCTACCTTTAAACAATTATTGGTTTTGTTAACATACTTTGCTATATGTGAATTTATTACCTTTTTTAAAAAAACCCTGCAGTTAGTGGTTTCTAGATGAAATCATAACAACCACTAATCATTGGCAAACAGTTTATTTTCACAAAGGAAAATAAAAGCTTCAGAATACCTATTAGCTTCTGGACTACAATGTTTATAGAGCCTCCAGGATTTTGATCTGCACACGTCCACAATGTACCAAATGTTGAAAATCCAAAACAACTGCCAAAACTCACATTTGGCCCTGATTATTTCCTTGTTTATGATGGTTAGCATTCCCCAGATAAGAGATAATGTTGCAAGCTCAATAACCACAGAAAGTTTTGAAGACACACTTAAAGAGAAACATAGCTATCTTACTAAAATGTGGTTCTAAAGTAAATTAGTGGAAAACACGGCAGTTTTTAAAACTCAGTAGGTTTTAATTGAGCAATGCACAGGTCTCGGTTACTGAAAAGTTGTACTTGATATATATCCTAATTAGATATATGAAAAATTAAAATGGTTCCTCCACATAAGCATTTGCCTTTCATCTACTAAAACTGTATTTCAGTTTCTTTTTCATGTATCACTATGAAATAATGCCTGAAATTCCACCAGTGAGTCATTTTTTTGCATGCAGTCACAAAGATCTCAAAAGAAACGGAATATCTTTTCCATTTTCTCCTTGATCTAGATTATGAGTAAAGAAATAGCAATTATTGCATAGCTGTTACAAGTTACCTCATGAAGACGCTGACCAGTCTATGGAACTTACTGTCACAAGACCTCATTAGACTGAAGAACTTAGCAGTATTCAAACAGGTTAGTGTTTTGTTTGATGAACAAGAATTTGCAGAGACAAACACACAAAAAAAGTACTGCTAGAGGGAAAAAGCCAGCATACTTCACACCAAGAAAGCACCACATGGTTGGGGCTTAGAAGGAAATTATGAAGCAAGGAAAGAGTCATAAGGGTCCATTGTAAGCTTTTTCCTCTTTTAAAACATTCCCCCCAGGCCTTTGCTGGCTTTTGAGTGGATTAGATGGTTGATTGCTCTGTGAGAACAAAGCAATCTCCAGATTCGTATGGAGCCTTATTGTTCACCATCACTCTTGGCACAGTGGATCTGGCATGTCTGCAGTTGGATAGCACTCTATAAACAGGTGAAACAGACATGTGAAAAGCTAGTATTCGGCTGTTGTGACAGTATAATTATATCTAATAATAAAGGAAAAGAGCTGCTTCAAATAGTCTTTCATTTAGAAAGTGTTTGGATCATTATACTTTGACTTTTATCATCTGTTTTTAGGATAAACTCCCAATGTGGTTTATGGTTCTGCAAAAGTGTAACATCTCATTTTATGAATGACAGACAGATGGGGTTTGCTGCGAGGCTTCCTGGTAGCAAAGCACATGAGACCATTCAAGATACTTAACTGCAAGAAATACTGGAGATAACAAAATATTACCTCCCCTCACTTTTTAAGACCCCTGTTATTTTTTTCCAATGGTTTCAAGTTTTCTTTTTGTGAGCATTCGGTATTATCACCTGGCAATCCTAAAACTTTGTGTTCTTTTGTTTCAATGCAAAGAGAGAGAAGAACAGCTGTTTTACAATTAATTGAAAGCCAGGGGAGATGTAGTCCAGGTTTCAGAGTAAGGTCTGTTTGCAGGAGATCTGTATGCCATTCATCGCTTTCTCTCTTTGCCTCCCTCCCACCCCCAGCAATCACCTAATTGGATTTTCATGTCCAAATCCTGTTCTCTTAATCAAAAGGCAAACAAAATCAATCTTTTGAGTTCCCAGAATCCGAGTGAAGCCTTTAGTCCTAAAGCACTGAGAGACTCTCTCCGCAAAGCTCTGTCAGACCCAGCTTACTAAATTGGTTAACCCTTGTCACTAAAAGCCACAGTAATCATCCATGAGATCTGCTGCAGTAATGTTACTTTTTGTTACATTAGGAAAGGTTTTATTTTCCCAAACCTTTGCAAAATCCATACAATTAACATGGGACAAATAGCTAGAGGGTTTTTTCAGTTGTTTTTTAAACTATTTGTTATCAAAACTTAAGCTTTTGGAAGCAGATACCTCACGTGGTGATATTATGCAACATTTGACCTGGAAAGAAAACCATCTAAAATGCATTTTTATGAATTGCTAGATATTTACTCTGACAGACTAAATCTTTCAAATCAGAAATTTGGCTCTGCTGCCTGTCTTACTCTGTAGTGATTTATATCTTAGGCCATAGAGCAAGGGCTGGATGCTTCAGCACATTGTTTTCCCTTGGCTGCACCCTTCCAGCAGTGCAGAGATGTTGCACCTCTGGAGGGATGTGGCAGAGGTTGGGCATAGCTGTGCCCTATGATTTCCAAATAGGAAAGCCTGAGATGATAACTGAAACCCCGACCTGTCAGACCAGCTTTCCGAGGTGCTGGGGAGCTGGGAGTCAGTCTGGAGGACGGAGGGGCTTCTGGTCCCCAAATCCATCAACCAAAAAGAAAAGACACAAAAAGTGAATGGAACTTGTTCAGATTTTGTACTGACAAGTCTATATGGAGCCTTGTGAGACAGACAGAACTACACTATTCCATGAGCAAAGGTGATTCTAAAGGTGCACAATATTCCACAGAACAGAACGATTTAAATCATCTGTATATGGATTGCAGTAAATAGCTGGAGACCATTTTCCACACAGGGAATGTAGACCTGGTAGTTAACCAACAACGGTGAACCTTCTCAGCTTAGCACAAAGCTATTTGGTAAAGGTATTTAATGATGATTCACAGGGAAAAATAACAGTTTCCAGATTCATTATTTTCTCTGCTCGCAGTGCTGCTCTCCAGGACAGCCTGCACACTGGCCTGCAACATCAACACCGGCTGGACAGCGAGCTGCAGAGGACTGTGGGCATCTGTTTCTTTCTTCCCTTTTCTGTAACTTCACCAAAGAAATAAAATCTCTTGGGTTTAGCAACAAAATCAATTCCTTGTAAAAATCCCTGGGAGTTTCTTGTATCCCAAGGGAAGTGCCAACATTAGACACACGCGAGGGAGCACAAACACCAGCAGCAGCCTGGGTGAATGCAGCTCATGGGGCACTCTGTATCTGACTTACAGTCAGCAACCCTTAGCATTTGGAAATGGCCTAAAGCACATGCTTTTGACTGAGGATGCACCATATACACATGGGTGTTGCTGGGGAGCACTGTGCTGTCCTCCAGCCCTCTCATCAGCAAGTGATGAGCACAGTTTGCAGATCTCATTTTAGGCCCTTCCCAAATTATAGTTACCAAGTCCACAGAAGGAGTTAGACCAGGCAGAAAGCAAGAGCACTGCCAGATACAGCATTACTCCTGCACATCACCTGCTGCAGGTTAGGGCAGCCTGCTTTGGACCATGCAGGTGGGCTCCAAGACCATTGCTGGAGGGGCTACAGGGAGGTGAAGTGCTTCTAGTCTGTATTTACCCACTGCAGTTCCCCTCACCTCATGCCCACTGTACTGTCAGTGCATACAGTGCAGAGCATCTACCCCACAGCTGAGGTGGCTTTTAAGATTAAACTTGCAAAGCAAAGCTTTTGGCTGGTGGACACAATTTTTCATGGGAATGCTTCCCTGTGCCTCATATTTGACATAAAATGTAGGAGTTGGCACAAGAAAGGCCTTTAAAAAAAATAGTGAGAAAACAAAGCAGCTATGAGACATAATTCACGGGGCCTAATAAATTCTATGAGAGCTGAAAAAAATAGCTCCATTTTACAATTTCATTGCTGCATTAAAAATTTGCATATCCATACTCTGTCTATGCTGAAAAGGGAATAATGAAATCCCAGTGATGCTTAGTCAAAACAGTTTGACTTTTAATATCAAAAATTTCACGAAAATTATTGTACATATATACATATATATATATATACCATTGATGTTTTACTGAAATGTGTACTAGCAGCATGGAAAGTATGTTTTAACTTCCTCTTTCATTTTTGCGTAGCAAGAAACAAGTTTCTTTTTTGCTCATCCAAATCTTTGAACATTCAAGTTGGCTAACTGAAAATGCTTGGAAGGAACAGACAGCAAAGGAAATGATACTGTGCAGCTCTTTAAACAGGAGGAAGAATGCAAAGTCAGATTTTCAACACATTACCAGTGCCCCTTTAGAGAGAGATATTTGTCTGCAACAATGTCAGTGCTTCTGTTCTCCTCAAAAAGGACTTTACAAACAGCATCAGGAGCACAAACAGTGAAAGCTACAATTTCACTTGTGTACTGCCATCAACGTACATCAGGAACTCTCTCCCATGGTACCCCCATTATTATACAGGGAAGAATTTGAAAATTACACAGTTCAAAGAATAGAGCTGAAGTAGACGCAGAAACAATACAACACGGGCACTGCAGTTAACTGCAGATCCCAAAACTTCATTCAAAACCAGATAACCTCTATAGTGAGTGCTTCCTGCAGCACTGCAATTTATCACAGTTCCTCCAATGTGGACCTCCACAAGCAAAGCTGAAAAAAAAAAAAAAAGGCAGAAAGCTGAAATTCTACCTTCATACTATTATCTTACAACTGGATCACTTTGCAGCTGAGACTCACCTGTATTACAAATCCTAGAACCTCACTAGCTAGGTTCTGAGGGAGCTCTCTTTCCTTTGAATGTTTCTATCTGACTCATCCTGAGGCTCTACTGCCATCTGAGCAATGAAGAAAATAATCTCTTCACACATATTTTTGGTTGCTTTCTAACAGCAGCTGCCAACATGCTGTCTTTCTCAGCTTCCTCACTGAAAGAATCATCAAAAAAGAACATCTCTCTGTTATTCACTCCATCTTGATGGAGTGGCCACCTGATGTTCAGCCTCTCTCAGACCAATGCTCGCTAATCCAAGTCAGATCTCCACTGCACTTCACTAGGCTGAAGTTTCCTTTTCATATCTACAGGCTAGATCCAGTTACAGACACCCTAACCAGGAATCTCAACATAATAAAAAATACTTTTATCCTTAGCTGTCCTGCTAGAGACTGTTTTCAAGAAATCACAGTGGTCCCTGCTTCTGCACTCCAGCTGTGGTGAGATCCCTACTCACCACAAGGACCCAGAGGAGGTTTCTGGTCCCGAAGAGAAGCCTCCAACCAGGACCTGTCCAAGCAATTTAGAACTCCCTGTCCCAGATTCTCAGTGGTGTGGTAGTTAGGGTCTGGCGACCGGAAGATATCGTGCTGTACGGAAAGACAAAACCCCTCTCTCCTAGTAGCCAATAGCATTTAGCCTGTGATGTAAGCAGGCGGAAGTGACGTTGCGACCCCTCGCTATATAATGCTGTGTCGCACATCAATAAACGCCATTTGCCATCCACCACATTGGTGTCTGTGCTCATTTGGCCCAGAGGTTGGGGTTGCCTCTGTGCTACCTTGGCCGAACGGGACATTTGCAGGACAAAAACTGCAACACAGTGGGTTGTAGGACAGTCTGCTTGAGCAAAAGCAAAGGAAATTATCTTTAAATAAAAACAAAGGAAAGTACACAGATAGCTTATGTCTCATGATGGACTCATAAAGTCACTGTATTGAATGTCAGTGTTGGCTGTTGGTTCCAGTTCAACATTACAAGATAGTTTCTCAGCTGAAAAAACACAACTTCATCCCAACACAACTGTTTCACAATAATCCTTGCTAGAAAGTCACTGCATAGCTTTGGGAACCCTATAAATTCCTGCAGGGAAGAATTTTCCTCATGCTGTGGTGAAACCAGTGTTTTTTCTAGCATTTATCACATACCTAGCAGCTTTATAATCTTTTCATATGTGCAATAGCTGGATTTGTGACAAACTTCCCGATCTTTCTTTTTGCAGGAGACATATAATGTTTTGCACCCGTTATGCAAATTCAGATTGCAAAATAATTTCTCCAGGTATTGCCTGAATAAATCCAGCAAGGCAAGTTTAGAAGCACTTAAAGCCAACAGACCAGGTCAATAAGGACAGGGTTAGTTTAATCTATTGGACTGCCTTTGTGATTCAAGTCATATATGTAACTAAGGACATAAGTAGAAGATTTAAACACTTACTTACACAGTTATGTTATGAATTCCTTAGTGGGGGAACGTGGAGTTAGACCTGAACGAACAAAAATCCTCAGAGACGCAAAATCTTTGGTATATTTGATTTCATCTCACAGAGTATTTCTATTGAAAGACAGCAGACATATATACAGATTGTCTCTCCTTTTTGCCACTTGCATGTGGCAAGAGTGCAATTGCATGGGGGGCTCCTGCTCCTCAGGGCGGGGGTATTGTGCAGTGCAGGGGTAGCAAGGGCAGAGCTAACACGAGCGGGAGCATAGGTGGAGCAGCTTCTGAAAATATTTCAGTTCAGAAGCAAGGGAGGCAGGACACGCAACAACTTGTTGTACTGGAAAACACAGGGGCTTAGAAAGAGCAACAGAAATTGAAAAGCCACATCTGAACAGGAGCCAATAGCTCATGGATCTTCCTCTTTGGCAACTCCTTTGCATACATTAGAGTGGGAAAACATTAATTATACTACAGCAATCTATTTCTTCCAAAAAAACAAAGTCTGTGCTGTTTTCCCATGCCACTGCCAGCCTTCACCCTAGTCCTGCAGGCATTATTACATCCAACAACACACCTAGCATTTCAGCTGCAACTAATGGAAACACCAACCTCACATTGAACACAGCCCAGCAGCCCACTGAGGAAGTAAAGGAGACAACTCCAGGCCTCTAATTAATCTTCTAATTCCCACCAGGTCCTCTGCACTTCCAGCTCCTCACTCCAGCCCTGAGACAGAATCCAGCTCTGAGACAAAATAAGCAGATATCATACCCCAGGTTTGCACCAGACTCTGTATGAGCCTTATAGCTTTGCAATATGAATTGAGCACTTCACACCTTGAAGACATGAAACCAAGCCCTACTCCAAATACTATTCAGAGTTTAGTGATCCATATCTGAAGAGCAATCACCAGCTTTCTGCTCCCGCCAGCATCTGCCCTGATGATGTCTCAATATAAAATTTCTTCCTGTTCCAAACAACAGTTCAAATGGAAAAAATGCAAGTAAAACAGAAATCTTAAAATCCACCACGTAAACTGATGATGAACTTTATAATCAAAACTTGAACCAGTGGAAAAGAAGTAGGAAAGGAGCAAACAAGTTCAAAGAAGGCCAGAGGTAGAAGCAGATCCTAGTAATGTTTTAAAAGTTAGTTATCCAGATCATAATTGAAATGCAACTCAAGTATGCATTTCAGATTCGAAATATAAGTCCTGGAGAATATGTATTTTGGAAATGTAATACACAAAAGAAAATGTAAAGTGCTAGTGGCTTTAAAGCACATGTAAACTGTGAAAGATGAAAGACTCAAAAGACACATCCATCCAACAATTTCAGGGGCTGCTGTCTACAGAATGAGCCCTGATATAACCTAGACATAAATGAGATTCAAAAACTGACAGCTGTGCATAAGTCTTCTCTTAAAACAAAAATACAGAGTAACCTGCACTCAAAACTCAGCACCTCTTGTAGGATATCTCCTCAAAACACATCCAGTTTCATTTATGTTTCGTGTGAACATTTGTGCCCATTTTTCATTTTACATAAACAACATCTGCCTGGTGATAAGGTGCACTGGAACACATGTTCTTGAATGTTTATGTCCACAAACTGTTCTATATTAATTTTAAAATATTGGTCTTGTTTTTCATCAGTCTTGACCTGGTTTACAAGGGTATAAATCAGAACAAATTAGATTTAGGTGGTAGTAAAACCAGAGCAACTTTAGTGGACATTAACTTTTAAAGCTTTTGCAGGTGACAGTAGAGAAAAGCGCATGAGAAAAGCTCCAGCTCTTGGACACCTGATACAACATTGTGAAAACTTTACGGGATCTTTAAACTGCTACCCAAGCACAAAGAATAAATTAAATAAGAGAGATATTTCAATTCCACATATGCTCATGTTCTGTTTCAAATGCAGTTTAAATATCTCTGTGTAAAAACAAGCTACACCCAAGCCATTCCTCAGATAAGGACATTTATTTGCAGCTTTCATTGACAAGTTGAGATTCTTTGTTCCCCTGTTGGTCACACATTTGGATGGTTTTAAAAGGTTGTCTCATTATCAAGGCTGAGCATCCCCCCATCTTATAAACAGAGCATTTGATCTGGAGATTTAGGTGGTAATAAAACCAGAAAAATTTCCTATTTCCAAAAAACTGGACAAATTCAAAACAAACAAACAAACAAAAACCCCAACAACTGATTAATGGAATTGATGAAAACTATAAAAGCAATTATTCTTGTTAGTTACTCCTGGGGAAAAAATACTGCAATGTTATTCTAACACTCATTTCTGTGAATCAAAGATCCTTTTAATAAATTGTATCAACTAAGTGTCAAACTATGGATTGATAACTCTGGCCTCAGGGTTCCCAGTCTTGACCATTTGTTGATGCCTTTTCACCTAGTCCCTGAGTACATTCACAACGATATCTTTGGGGTATATTGTGTAATAGTTCCTGAACCTGTATAGTTACTAAAATACCCATAAAATTAATATATGGTCTTAGAGGACTCAATTAAATAAGTGATGATCTAAAATAAACATGGTGAAAAACAATTCCTTACATAGTATCGTGGCTGAAACATATAACATCACATTTCGCAGACATAAAACTTAATTACTGAAAAATCTGAAGTGGTTTTCCCATGTTCACACATAAAATTGCTTGCTTGATAGTTAGTCTAACAGCTTAGGAAAGCCTAAGATCAGAAGAAATAAGTCAGTGTCTACATAGCCCAAGGATGTGATGAAGTAACAACTCCCTGCAAAACATTATTTTCCTTGATTTCACATTTCATTACAAAGACACAGGGCAGGGCTGAGGTTTGGATTGGTTTAGTTCAACAAATCAAACTGGTGCATTTCTTGCCCTGTACACACTGCTGCTTTCCTGGATGCAAGGGCAAAAAATGAACAAAAGTCACTTGTGGGCTGGAAAGGAGAGAGCAAAATGGGGAGAAATATGGGTGGAAATTTTATTGCATGTGGCTTGGGAACAAGGTTTAAAAGCTGCTGAGAGAGAAGGTGGTATAGTACAGGCTACATGAAGAGACCAATACTCCAGAAACCTTTCAAAAAGTCAGGGTGCAGGATTAAAGACTGAGAGGAACAGAGAAATTTTATGGTAGTAAAGTCATGTACAGCATGAGGAAGGAGTAATATTGAAACACACAACAATGTTTTCTACAGTTTATTTATTAAAAATAATTTCTCAGAAATAATCATCTGCCTTCACAGGAACTGCTCTTCTCCAGAGAACAAATGTAGTCTATTAGTTTTCCTTTATATATCCTGCATTGTTGTGACATTGAGCAATACTTGAATCTAATTCTTCTGACACACAGTTATGAAAAATGTAATTTTTAAACCTTACAACATTTACACAGCTATTGAAACTTACACAATTAGAGTCTGAATCAAATTATTGTTTATATGTGGCATGCAACAACAGATTTGTTAAATTCAATCAGTTAAAATAAAAGTGGCAATAAAGCATCATGAGACATGAGGAACCCATTTTTGTCTGCATCCAGCTGTTTTTTTATTTATGTATACATCTGCTTAATAAATTTCCACCAGTCTTACAAATGTGCACATTTTAATGACAATTTTGGAGAGGCAACTTATAGGTTTGGGGTGGGGGGTAGGTCACAAGCTTTTTTTCTTAGACAGGAACATGGTGTACTTAAGTTTCCATCTATAGTAAAGTTGTTCACATGTATTATAGCCTTGGCTATACTAATATTTAGCTGCTGAAACACCCCTTTTGGACTTGCACACCCAGCTTAGCACCTTCAAATCCACTATGAAGAACACTACATCACCATGAGCTGGCTCAACAGAAGCCAGTTACACCAACATCCAGTCAATGTATTCATTACAGAAATGGCTACGGTGAAGTTCATGCACATGCTCAGGATGTTAAACTTTCTTCCTCTCTAATGGGCAGGAACCTGTGAGGCTCAATAACTGTGTCTGTACAGTGCCTTTAATGATCAGATTCTGTCCTGTGAGTGAAGCTCATAAAAACTATGGGATCAATAATATTAGGAATACTACTACTTATTCTTAGTAATAGTTTGTCAAGCTGATTAATTTAGTGGGTTTTTTCACTTTGTCTTTACTACCTACATGAACCCCTATTACAACAAATCATGGAAACAGACTTGAGTGCCACCTTGCACCTAATCTTGTTCAACAATTTCTATTCATTAGAGGGATGAAAGCACTCTGCTGCATTCAGCACTCCACTATATGCTCCTTGAGTCTTTGGCTTAACCCTTTTAACATGATTAAAATAAACAAAGATCAATGCAGTCAGCATTCCTCAGAATGACAGAGACAAGCCTAATTGCTATTGAAACTTCACAAAGGAAACAAAAAACCTAAAACTTTTTTCCTCCTTTTTTTTTTAACTTAGGTGAAAAAATGTCTAATTGATTGTGATTAGTAAAGCCAATACTTTGAGACGTTGTCTAGGTTACCAGATTTATTGTCTCTTTTCAGCAGTCTTAGCCATTACTTAACTATTGGATTAATTGTATGAAGAACAAATCATCTGCTATTTCATTTTATGACTCATTAAGCAAATATAGCAGATAACCATTACTGCTTTTTGGTGTAAGAAGATTTCAAAACTTATGCACTGCTAATGATGCTAGAATTAGGAAAAGCAAATACCTTGCTGTGTGCAAAGGTCAGAGTAAGCACTAATGGAATACTTATCTGCCCAAAAAGTAAATTAAATCAATTTCCTGAGCCTTGTGAGAGGCATAAAGCTGAGGCAGGAGGCTGCAGGATGAAGAAATTGCAGTTCACTTGCAGGTGGCTCTCAGCGCTACTCTAACGTGCAGCCCCGTTAACCGCAGAGACTTTTTCACTGTAAGGAGGGATGTGCTTTGGACAGAATTGGTGCCAGCTAGGAACATGTCTGGATTTTGGGAAAACTAATACCTGATGAAAGGAAAAAGATACCTTCTACTGAGAGACACATATGGCACATTTTAGAGGGACACAAAGGAGAGGAAGAGGCTCCTTTTGCCAGAATGGGAAGAGTACTTGTCTATGCTCTGAGGTTTTTTTCTGGAGATGTCTCAAGCTCTCTCACCCTCAGCCTGCTCTCTCCCTCAAACCTCTGTAAAATCTCATAAGGTGCAACACCTTCCTCTGCTCCTCTGGCATGACAGCACTTTACTATTTGTCTGTGAAGCATCACATACAATTCCAATCATACACTGAGCGCCTTATGCAGATATGGAGGGAAACAGGAGAAAAAAGCAGATCCTGGAGTGAAAACGATGGAAAATGATTGTTTGTGTACTAATAAAACTCTTGTTTCTTTGCAAGCAGGGTGTGGATTAGTGCACTTTGGGATGCAGAGCAGAAGACCAATTAAACTAAATTGCAGATGTGCCTTCTCTCTGTTCTGGATTTCTCCCCCTTCCCCCCTTTTTTTTTCCTCGAGACTAAGTGCTTATACTGTTCTTTTTCAGGGAACTAATAATATCAACAGTAGTGATCAATGATAGCTGCACACTGAATTCTCACTAGTGTTATTAAAAGTATTTTTTATTCTAATACTCATCCTATATATTTGTTGCAATTTGACCTTTAAAGCTGTGGATAAAGTCAGTCAAAGCATGTTTTAATACCTGATCTCAATATTGATCACATTTTAGCCATTTTGTGCACTTATTCTATCAAAAATAGAAAATTTATTTCCCCTCTCATTCTTAAAATATTAAAACCATTGGAACTTAAAGGAGACTAACCTGGTGAAACCTGCTGTCACAGCTAAAATGCTTCTAGGAGATGGGAATAGAAAGGTAAGACATCTAAGATGTCAGTGCAGAGCCCTCAAAGTCTCACTGAGTTAGGAAAAGCCTGTGCATGTGGGGTTATTTGCCCCAGGTTGAAATCTGGAAAAGCAGAGAGTAAACCTTAAGCATTCACTGTGAAAAATCAAAGTGCCCCTGTGGAGCCTGCAAATGATGGCCTGTAGCAAGGAAACCCACGTTACAAAGGCATTACAAAATCTCGGGCTCATGGGAGTAACTCTTTTGGGTTGGGTTTAGGAAGAAGGGCAGAAGCAGGTATTCAGTTCCTTCCTGACTGTGTTTCTACCACTCCTCTTTGCCTGCACAGGTTTAAATGTTGGATGCCAACTGAGCAATCCACAGCATCAGAGCAAGAGGAAAGTTAAAACACTCTGATCCTCTTCTTATAAATGAATCTTGTTTCTTATCTCCTCCCTGCCTGGAGTTGTTATTTCTGATGTAAAATTTCAGAGATTAAGCAGCAGGGAGGCATCCAGCTTGTGTGGCATCAAGGTAAACCCAGGACTGAACAGATGAAGTCTTTGAAATGACTTACTGTCAGTGGTTACAGTACATTCTGAGGACTTGCATGAAGTTTGCAAGCAGTTTGGCTTAATCGTCTCCCTGATGAATGAGTTTTCATAGATCCAGGACAAACTCCTCGTTTTTCTTTTCCTTTTAATAGAACTCCACTGTGCACCTCCTCTGGAGCTGGCACCTTGTAGGGCTGTGTTGTCATTACCCAAGTTGCTGTAATGTTCTCCTCTGAGTAAATGCAAAACTCTTTGGTTTCTTTTTTCCCCTCTCCAATTTACTTTTCTCCCATCATTCTGTGTAACTGCATTAGATAGGAAAGATATCTCAGCTGTTTACCAAGAGAAAGGATTACTGTATTGTGTGTGAGAATATAAACATTTCCCTGTTCTGCCAGCTTTCCTCACTTAAAATAGGAAACACATAACCCAAAAATGTCCCATGTTTTGGAGACAGAACATATTTTGGTGCTATCAAATACAGGTCAGGTAAACATATCATTATCATGTTCTGATTAATTTATATTGCAGGAGAAAAAACAGCTATAGACTCTCTGAAGGTCTCAGAGCAAGTCTTTCCCTTTACACAGCAGTCCAGACCTTTACAGCTTCATCGGTTGCTGTTTACAAAGTGTTCTATACTGAAAAAATCCACAAAATTGCTATTATTATTAATATTATATATATATTCGTTCATAAATTACTCTGCCTTAATACCATAGAAAAGTTTATTCATCACATCACAGCTTCTCATCGTTCCTTTGTTTGATACTACCCAAAGCGTACCATGGAGGGTATTGTATTTCCTTGTCTAGCTTCCCCCCCCACCCCCTTTTTCTATTTCACCTCATTTAACATGCTAAGTACACGCTCGGATTGCAAAAAGAATTGCCACACATTAATATGTGAATGAAATGAGAACCCATTTTATGCTGCCTTAACTTTGGATTTCTAGTGCTTTGAATGCAACTGGGGTAAGCATTTTGCTTAACAATGGGATGCTATTATTAAGAAAACAACAGTTAATGGCCGTATCTTCTTGCTCCAAGAACTCTCAACTGCATTGAAACATGAGGCAAATCCCCTAATTTTGCTGTTCTAAATGAAAGTATCACTGCAGGTGAGATGTTTTGCTTGTGCTGTCAAACACTCTCCTTCACTCAGAATTTAACCTGCTCAAGTAATTTAACTGATACATAACATTATTTTAGACTTCTTTATTATTTGCAGACAATTATAGCTTACTATCTTACGTATTTGCTAAACCTTCTATTTAACTCCCCTAGTGTTGCAGGTCCTTTTAACTGACCTTGTGAACATGTCAGGTTCCCCGTGACACATCTGTTCCTGGAACTGCAGCATTGCAGGGCTTAACTAGAGGCTGGGAATCAGATGAAAGAGTTTAAAGTGGAATGGACTGGCTGTAACAGGCAATACAGACTGGTGAGGTTTGCAAGTGCCCTGTCTGCAGGTGAGCGAGCACGAAGTGCCAATCACCACATGCTGATAACAAGTGGCAGGGGAGCAGCACATCGTCACAACCCAAAGTTTGGATTTCTACCATTATAACGAGCCTCTGACAACTGCAAAATCTCCCAGGTAGCCAGAGGCTTATAACAACACATGAGCATTCATAAATACAGGAGAGCCCGTACCTTGCTTGCTGAATTCATCAACCCTGGCATTTCCACAAGATAGTGATATGTGCACTGAGACCTTTGCTGGGCAAAGGACCCCCCAGTGCTCACCCTAAAAAAATCTAGCATTAAACAGGCCAAATGAGGCTTCTTAGCATGGAACAAACATGGATTGCCTAACCATCTGTCATGGCAAAATCAAGCTCCAAGCAGAGGTATTATTGCTCTTATGGACAAGGATGCACTGAGCTGCATGGGAAGTGGGTTGCAAGAAGTGTGTTAAGTAAAATGACATGGGAGCAGCAAGAGAAGGGAGAGATGGAAATGACAGCAGAGATGTTATTAAGGCAGACAACTGAGATAGCCTTGGAGCTACCAGCATATGCATCAAATAGCTGGTTGGTCAAAGAGTTTTAGCCACTGCTCTCACAGTTCCTCATCAGCAGACCCCGACTAGAGTAATTTAATTAATTCCTTTCAACTTCTCCATGAATTACTTTTAGAAATGCAACTTTGGTACCTTTTCTTGTGTGTACTTTACCAGCAAAGTTGAAAACACTCCACAGAAGTTTCTAAAGGGTTAAAACATATAGTCCCTGTATTTTATTTATAATCATGTGGGGTAAAACTTCACATTCCTGACATATTAACTGAAAATAATTCTTTTGTATTTTAAACTACTTCCAATGCCATCTGGAGCTTTTTAGCACTAGACGACTTGCTAGCAACCAGTATGAAAAACAAAGTGCTTATAAGAAAGATACATGGCTACAAGTTGGCCTATTAGTATTCAACGGTTTATTTTATAACTTTTGAAGATACTAGGCTCTGATCTGCGTGCAACTCCAATTAATGTTAATAGGAATTATATGAACATCCAGAGCAGTTATATGGCCCTTAAACCCTTGGTACAGCAACTCTCATTGTCTACTACTCTAAATTTACATAAGCAATTAATATCTTGTTCCTGTCTCATTAGGAGCTCATACAGTGTGAGGCAGGAAAGAGCATTAGTGCCTCTACAGAAACTGTATTAGGTCACATATGAAAATGACTTTACTGGTTTCATCTTGTTTTATATTTGTACATGTAGAAAAAGACAAAATTGCAGGCACACAATTTGGCAGAGATCAGTGCTACTGCTGTGGACTAAGGCAGATCTGCAATTGCAGAGGAGGATGTTTCCAGCTAGACACAAGAAATTTAGGCAGGGACCAAAAAAAGCCCACTGAGCTCCTTTGACAGCAGAGCAAGCTCAAACCATGTGCTTTAATGTCTGCAATTGGTAAATCCCATATTTAAACTCAAACAATTGAGCAATCCCATTGAAGTCAGTTACAGACCTGTATTTTGCTGGCCTGTAGCTATCATCCCTTCACACTCACAGAAACCAAAACCACTTAGGTTTGGTGTTGTTCTGTTGAGTGAACCACCAGACCAAATCCATAAGGTTCTTCCACCCTAGAGCGTGAAAGCTCCTTCTGGTTACTCTGCAAGGCTGGAAGAATCCTCAGGATCTGTCACTCCTAGTTCATTGTTGAGGTGTTCATCCCCTAACACCTCACTGAAAGAAAGTTGTCAGCATGGGGACAGTATTTTAATCATTTATATTTCTAAGTATATGCGCTGGATTTACAACAAATTGTAAGAGAAAGTAGTAACGTTTGCAGGTACAGCAGAGCATCAAAGTTGACATCAGATTTTAAAAAAACTCCTCTATAAACAAATTATATCTTCCCAATAGGAAGATTTGTCATTGCTGGAGGAGCTGGGCTTTTCACTGTGCTCTGTATTTAGATAAGATCCAAAAGTTTTGTTCAGAACAACCTGAATCTGAACCAGAGCACTGGCCTATGTACACCGGCATCTGAAGATCAAAATCTTCAGTTTGTCCTACTGAAGCTTTCTGTGAAAAGCCCAATTCCTCTTTGAACACTCCATGATGCTGAAAAGCCTTGGTGCAGTTGCTACATGGAGCATTCTAAGGACCAGCAGCTGAAGGAACCTGTAAGTGACTGATATATTCAAGAGGATCCACTTAAACAACAGTCAGGAGCTGGATGGAGCCTTCTTACCAAACACATGCTGTAAAAGCTTTATGCTGCCTGAGAGAACCCATTTCTTTCACAAAAAAATCTAACAGGTTTAATACTCTGAAGTAAAAGAACATCCTAACTATTAACTGAAAACATAACTAGACGTTCTCAGTGTGTTCATAAACCCAAATAAAGCACATCCAGCACTCCTGGCTCCTATTAGCTGGGACTTGTACCTTCAGCATCCTTTTGGGCTGCTTCAGCAAGTACAGCTGTAATGAGCAGCACATTTATTCTGAAGAGTCCCAAAGGGATTCAGTAGCTCTAACCAGACTGTGCTTTCCTACGTGCTGTGCCATTTCTTACATTAATGAAATTCCTCCTGCTTCAGCTGGAATGTCTTCAGTTCCGTGGGGTTACACAGCCCATCTGAGTGCTGGCTCCTGTCAGCCACAGAGCCCTAGGCCAAAGCTTACAGCTGGCATACAAAAGAAAACAGCACAAAGTGCTCTGATTTTCACTGGAAAAAAAGAGATGAAAGAAATAAAACAAGTACAGTGCAGTCCAAAGTGGAGAGACACGAGCAGTTAATCAGAAGAACAGGCACAATGCTTAAATGTACCTGCAGTAATTTATGAAGAGTATTTTTTCTGGATAAGCTGTTTGCTATGCAAGTACATGGAGTTAATCCAACACCAATTTGTCAAGATACGGACCATAGCACCTGAAGAATACACCTGGCAAAAATTTCAGATCCAGCCACTCTGAACTGTACCTCTGATAGCTCTCAAAGCTGCTGGAACTGGCATTAGCTGGGTTGAAGGAACACAATAAATGAAAAAGATACCTTCAAAATGGTGGAGATCTGAAAAAACAAAAAGACTGTTCCAGAGCCACAAATGGGAATACTGTAGGATTGTGGGGATGAAGCAGACACAAGCAGAAAAACTAGAACAAAATACTGCCAAAAATTATCCATATAAAGCTTTAATTGGTTTGAAATCCTCTTTAGAGCTGCTGTTTAAATCAATCAATATAGCCATTTGTTGGAGAAACCAGTTTAGGGTCCCTGTATTCCTGTTCTGAACCTTGTGAGACATGATGAAGATTGGCAGGTGCTACCTACAGAAATATAAATGTCCTTAATGCTACACAGATAGAAATCTATTAGTTTTCTGATGCATTCCTCAAAACAGTAATTTCTACATTTCTGTTCAACTTGGAAATTTTCAAAGAGATCAAGGTTTCTATAAGAAATCAAATTCATGCACTCAGCCCTGAGCCTGGACACAGTAATGCTGCCCACAAACAAGGTGAGAGTTTAAATGAAGGAAAACACTGCTCATTCTTCTACCATCCTGTCCCTGTCCTTGATAGGCAGCTTCTACATCACCCCTAAAACAAGAATCAGTAAGACAACAGATAACAGTCTGTGGTCTCACAGGTATGTGATTCTCCTTTGGTTCTGTGATTTTTTTAATGCTAATTTCTACATTTTAGAGTAATTCAGGAATCGCTACAAAGTTATCAACCTCAGTAGACACAAAATATCCCCCGAGGCTGGTCAGAGCAGTTTCTCTAAAGTGGTCGTCTTTGTTATTCTTTCCAGTTTTTATGAGTAAAATCACTCTGAGATGGGAATGTATTGCTACCCTGTGGAAAAATTAATACTTACAAGCTATGCTTTAAAACCATTTGGATCAGAGGCTTCTGATTTTGATCCATTTGCACCTGCTAAAAATAGGGGTAGCTACTCAAATAGCTGGAGGCTGGAGCTAGTGTCAACGTAATCTTCTCTTCAGACAATCACCAGCTCATAGTGCACCAGAAGAGAATTAAAAATGATGGAAATAGAGCAAAAACCCCCATTTTATTTTAATCAGGCTGAGGACTGAATTGTAGCAATCTCCAAACTAGACACTTTACTGGACCATACTCTGGACATCTGCCCAAGAAAGGTACCTCCATTTTTAACAAAATTGTTCTGGTAACTAAAATTTAAAGACTTGGATCTAGAGGAAATTTAAAACCAATACAAGCTTGGCAGCCACTGTAATTCATGCAACTACACTGGCACAGAGGGACTGACCTCCCTGAGTATCATTAAGCAGGTCAGTCTGAGAGCCACTTCTACCTTCTGAAGGCAAAATGGCCCAAGGCCACCCTTGCTGGGAGCCATGAGCACACAGTGGGTATATGAGAGTTTGGCTCAGCACGTGTAGGGTGATGCACTGAACTTAAGGACCTGCCATTGCAATAGCCAGACTCAAAGCAAGACAAGGAAGACAATTTTATTATTTAATATTAATGTAATTAGTTGAGTACTGTGGTTATTTCCAAGTCTCTCTCTACTTCTTTGATGCCACAGATGTTTCACTGCTTTGCTGAGTACATCTGTATTTCTGATTGAATCTTAGCAAACCCTACACTTACACAACTGTTCTGATCAAAATGGAATTTAATTATGTACATTGGGGACAGCTCTCCTAGGCAGAGTCCTCCTATGTCTTTGTACATTATTGTAAAATAGTCAATGTTTTCTGGACAGAAATACTCTGCAGTGTGGCATGAGTCTTCTGGTAGATGCATGAAGGATTGTTTTTCTAGTAAATCAGGACAGATCTGATTTTCTCTCCATATTCAGGAGCAGAGTAACAGCATACTTAGCCTTAATTGTGTTTAAACACACTGCCATGCAAAGAAAAAGAGTACTACCACAGAAGTTATTGAAAAAAAGTCATCTCCTATAATTAAATGCACTGTCTTCAGTGGGGCTAAGCTTCTCTGGCTGTGACTAATGCCAGCATTCACACCAGTCTGCTAACTGCTAAGCTCACACAAAGAATACTTCTGTGGAAAAAAAAAAAAACAAAAAAAAACAGATGAAATTTTAACAGAGTTTATCTCCACATTTATGTTCTGCCTTTTTGCAACAAGTGATATGATGATCAGTATTTCCACTAATGGAACATGGTGTTAAAAATTACTTTCGATTAAACAGTTGTACTGCTAGTGTGGGTTTTTTTAAACACAGACTTAAATGTTAAATTTTAGTAGTGAGTATGATTTATTATGCTATAGGACTCACTTTGGACTTTGTAAAGTAAAATTTTCTGTCACCTTTTAATTAAGAGTCTTTCTGTAAGAGTTTAATCTATCTCCAGTTGTGGCGACAGACTATATGAACTGAGCCTGCCTCCATCTCAATGGATTAGCCCAGAGCACTGAAAGAAAGCATGCTGCTAGGTCCTGAGATATGCTGAGGTTCATAGAAAGTGGTACAAATTTATAACATCTGGTTTGTTTTGCTGCTATTATGGAAAGTGTGTGTGTAACTGAATTTTCAGTGTTTCGCTTCTTGATGACTTGTTAGCAGTAATTGCAGCTCCCGGGAGGACCTAACAGTGTAGAGTCTCATACTAACTCTGTATAGAGCAATTCTTTGGGGAATTTCATCCTTCACAGTACAAGCTATCAATACAAAAAATAATAACTTCCTCCGCTTGCACAAATCTAATGCAGTTACTGTACAGGCAGGAACGTTAACTCTTTAAAGCCCCTTTATCTCATGTTCTTATTTCAAACCACATTTATCTCCCACTATCTCTGAAGTTTAGCAAAGTCTTGCCTGAAATGGCATATTGTAATTACTTTCCTTCCGCCCCCCTCCCCAGTATGTATAAAGGCTTTTACATCTTACCTCCCAAGCTACTATGAAATGCCTTTGTTTTTGAACACAGTAGAACAAAAACAATGTTGTATTATTCAGTAGCCGTGGGAAATAGTTCTTTATTTGGATGCAATTAAACTTAAATGGTTAGTTCTGCTTTTTATCAAAAGCCTCTATGAAATATGTATAAACACAGCAATCTTTGCCTGCTCATTTATTCACTTTGAATAAACTATGCAGAATTAAATTGAGCTTTATTTCATTCTTGCTGTTAATAAGGTGGATAACTAGCTAGTAAGTTCTCAGGACATGTTACATGCTGTATTAATCTTGTTTCTTTAATCTACTTCCAGAAAGAAAGAGGCAGGATTCTTGATGTTTCAACTGCCAGTATTTTCCCTTACTAAAAGCGTAGCTCTGTGCACCAGCTGAAGCTGGTGGATTTTGGCCCATCTAGTTCTCATGAAGTCAATGTGCATTTGTTCATTGATGATGACGTCTGAGAGCCTGTGGCTGATTCTCATGGCATAAATCCACAGTGCTTTGGAAATCACAATCTAATCTGCAACATTTCTTAAGCTTGCTTTCTGCCCAAGATTTTGGGAATGGCAGGAGATCTAACTGAAGTTTTCTGAGAAGTATTATTACAAGGAAGTTTTAGGGACAACAGAGGGAGGCTCCTGTAAGAGACAACCTAAGAAATCACTCCCAGTTTTCTACCAAAATCAGCATCCCTGGTACAAACCCTTTGGGCTGCTCTGAGGTGGACACAGAGCTGGTACAGTCCAGTCTCATGGCTCCAAATGCTTCACGGCTCCCCCCCTGCACAGAAGAAAACGCTGATCTCCTCATCAGTTAACAATCGCTTCTGTTTGGTTTTGGGAACAATGACCAGCATTTTGCTTTCTTCACCTGCAAAACAAAATTTTACTATTCCCCCCCCCCTCAAAGGAAAAGCAGGTTCATTTTAATCATAATTCTGAATGAAAACTTGTTCACAATGGAGTTCATGTAGGATGGAAGTGTTGAAGATTTTACACTGTTACCTATTGGAACCATCAGACAACTGAGGCCACAAAGTTATGAAAAAGATCAGGTTGCCTGGGCAACAATTTTTTCACAGTCAGCAGATCAGTCTTGCAACTTATTTTTAGCTTTTCTTAAGGAGAGAAATACCATTGCAGAGGAATGCTGGCAACAAACAAAAAAATGCACTTAGAAGTTCCTAGAAGTAGTAAAAAAATATTAGTTTGATTATACTAGTATGAAAGAAAATATGATCTATGCTTCTGCAAAGAGGCAAAATCCCAAGCTTTTGAAGTGAGAAGTCATGACATGCAAAGCTCTGGTTTTGTACCCAGTTTACATGAACGCAAAGTCAGCCACTTACACATATAAATGGCTAGTTACACATCTAAGAAGTAAACATGATTTCCCTGCACAGAACCCAAAATCTGTTGCTACGTCCTACAAAGCAGCTATATTTATCTAGCAATTCCCTGAATTTATATTCATATTACATGCATTTCAACGCTTGTGTAGTGTAAACATATCTGAGAATTTGCCACACTTCTCAGCTATCATGAATTTTATTTTGGTGCTTATGTGAAGCAACATTAAAAAAGAAGAAATGAAACGGGAAAGAAAAATGTATACAATTAGTTATGATGTTCTAAGATAGCTTTTATTACCATTTATCTTTGTGAGGAGCAACATGTGCTCAGCAACTCAAGATTCAAATAAACAGGCTATAGCAGTGCATTTTGTACACCAACACAATGTTACCTCTAAGGAAACAGTCCAGATATTTCAGGGAGAAGAAATGGGCAAAAAGCATTTTCTGAAGAATATGAACTGCCATGCCTTGTTGAAGAGGTGTTATTTCTATCTCCATGATAGTGAAACCTCCCAATAATCAATAAAGCTGGTCTACAGACACTCTAGAAACAGTACTCATCCCAGTTCCATATATTATGTCTTATATAGCGGTATATCTGAAACTTTAAGAGAATCTCTCTCACAGACACTTTCCAATCAGACGTAACCGTCACCTCTCCAACCAGAAGTTTTATTCCCTAGCTCAGTGCAAACTTCTACTTAGATTTTACATGTGAAGATGATATATGCAGGTAGATGTTTTATTACTAGCTACTAAGACTAATTTTAAAAATATTTCTTTTAAATGCAAGTCCAGGTGTGTTTTCAGATGAGCATGAGTGCTTTACCCAATTAAACAGTCCTGTTCTTTCTAGGTAGCTGCCAGAGCCCTTTGTCTTTCTGGACCTGTTTTGACTTGCTTGTTAAAACTCTTGCTTGCTCACTGAGACTCTGCAGAGGAGGGATGCAAGAGGACAGCAGAAATAGCAATTGATGGCAATTCCCTGTTTGAAGAACTTTGTCTTCGGAAAGGCTAGCCAGGATGCTCTGGATTCAGGTGGCCACCAGTGACACTACAGCCCTGGACCAGGCATGCTGGCCTCTGCTCATCAAACAGGTCCTAAAAGGCTGTGAAAAGCCCATGAGAGAAAGTGTTCCCTGGAGGAAAAGGAGAAGCTGTCACTAGGAGCTGAGGCCCTTCATTTTTCAGCTGTGTGCAAAATGAGGGTAACACATGGCCCACTGCATAGTTCCCACTCCCATACAATATATAAATCTAAGATAAACAGATAAATGGGAGGAGAAGGAAAGAACGATCAATTCAAGAATCAAGTGGCCAGCCCTCGGCCAAAACACTATGTCACTAGTAGCATGTGCACAAGTTACCCCACTCTGGGAACCTTCCTCAGCTCTGTTGCACAATTCCATTATAACATTAATTAATAAAATGCACTAATCTGCACTTAAGCTCTCTTTGTACCCAGATGCTGATATGACCCCTAGCTAGTCACTCATGTCTAGGTTAATGTACCATCTGACAAACTCGGGGAGCTTTCCTCCACTCAGAGACTAGAAATCTCAGAATCATAAAGCATCTATTATCTCAAATTATGACTCCCTGTGCATTTTTTTCATTCAACTCCTATCTGTTATTCCTTCATAACTGGGACACACTGTGACTTATACCCCCTTACCTGTCACCCTTAATTTTGGTCTGAAGGTATGAGATTCAGCTGTGTATTTCAGATGCTACTGGCATTTCAAAACTTGGTGCAATATGAAGGTTTCCCTAGCAACAGTCACCATAGGAAGCCCTTTAAAGATGCCTTACCTGACTCTTGTATTTCTGCTTTTTGGAGATTTATACAGGTAAATCAGATACAAAGTTTTGACATGAACTTACAAAACCGCAGTAGAAAAATAAGTGTATTAAGTTTGAATGCAAATAATTTATTTCTGAAAACATATCTCCCATTTAAGCTCATGGTATCATACTCAGCAACTTGCACAAAAGAAAGCACAAGGGATAACTTCTCTAAAAAGAGTGATCAAAAAGAATTCCTCTCTTCCAAGAAAGCTTGTTTGTGTGATCACCTTTGATAGGAATGAGACACACTATATATTTATTATCTGTCATGTTGAGATAATTAAACTACTGGTTTATGAACCATTGAACTAGTGTGTTGCTTGATGATGCTGTAGGTTTAGTTGCAATTTATACTCTAGCCCATCTTTCACAATAATCTAATAATGAGATATCAATTAATTATCACAGCTTTGAATGGACAGTGTGGAAAATGCCATTGCTTCAGTAATGTCTCCAGCAATATTTAATTTTCTCTTTAATTATATCCTGAAAGCAAATCCAGCCAATATAGTCACAGCAAAGTCACCACTTGCAAATGGCAGGCTAGCAGACCATTAATCAATAGGCTTTCTTTAAGGAGATACCTCTTTGATGCTGAGCAAAACATGAGCCTGATTTTACAGGAGGCATAAGCAATAAAATACCTACTGCTAATATCTAATGTGATTAATTCCCTTTTACTTGTATCCCTGCCACTGTGAAATATTACTGAAATAAGTTGTTTTCAAGCATGATGCTTTCAGCATCAGTAAATCAGTGTTTCACTGGCAAGGAAAAAAACATCCTTATTTATGCAAGAACCCTTGCAGAAATGTGCTACTTCTTGAAGAGGCAGCCATCATGAAATGTTTTTCTCAGAAAACATCACTGTTGTCCACGATAAAGAATTATCCAGATCCTGAAGCAAAACAGAAGCATGGAAAATGAAGTGAAGAATATGAAGAAAAGCCTTCAAAGCTTTGTTCGGGCAGACACCTTGTTATAACTCTGCCCTCTTTGCCTGGGAGGCTGGTAAGCTTTTCCCGCTGCTGTTAAGAAAGTTTTATTTTCCCCAGCAGCCTACGGACAGTGCTCTCTCCCAGCCTTTCTCTTAGCACACATTGGTATATGAACCACTTAATAGATAAAAAAATTGTAGTTGAAGAGACTTTAAAGCAATGGTAAAGCCAAGGCTGCAGACAGGAGGAAGCAGAAACTGAAAGCCCTTTTATTGGAATGAGGTAGATAATGCCAATAGAAAAAGCTGGTGCAGAAGGAAGGCAGCCCATCCAAGAGCTGTTGGGAGAATTTGGTAGCATGATCACAAGCATTTCTAATATTTTTTGCACTGGGTAGTTGCAGTCCTATCTGCTGTTCATTAGCCCAGCAAAAACAAAATTTGGTCCTGTAAAGCTTGTATGCCTAACTGGAGCAAAAACACAATTAAAAACCAGAGGCCTGGGAGAAGCTATCCTTTTGGAGGAATTTGTTTTTCTATATCTTGTTTGACCTCCAAAGGCACACAGACAATAAAGTCCATCCTGCTGCAGATCTGTTCCACAGCCAGAAGCAGGAACTTTCCTTCCTTCCACAGATCCTGAGCTCTGCTCTGCCTTTCCAACACTTCCTCCTATCCACTTCTGGGGAAAGGGAGAGCATCCAGCTGAGGCTGCTGCCAGGACCACATGCCCTGTAGAAGGCCAGCCCAGGCATGGATTCCCCTCTCTTCAGCTGCTGTGAGGCACCAACAACTGCCTGGATAAAAGGAAATGCTTAAACCTGCCAAACACCTTAAAAAAGACTTCAGGTATAATCAAAGCAGAATCTTCCAGGAATGGTCAGAAATTCTTTCAAACCCACTTAGCAAATTTAGTTTTGAAACTAAAGTGTTGTTTGGAACAGGGAGCGTGGGTCTAGGAGTGACAGGAGCAGGGCTTTGCCATACCTTCATCACCTGTGCTAATGAACATCAGCTTCTGCATAGGACAACCACATCACTCACAAACAAAACCTGGCCATTTGACACAAGAGGTTCCACCAAAAGGCCAGGTCTCTGCTGCTGTTTACATACTCTTTTAAAAGTCCACTTATCAATAAGCAGAAGTAGATTATATAGACTCACTTTTCCAGAGTAGCTGGAGTAAGGGTTTGTGGGTTTTGAAAGGTCAGTCATGGTTATTGACTGCTTCATAACAGTACTAAAAGCCTTTTCATAGCAAAAGCACTTGATCACTGAAAAAATATCGATTCAGGCACCAGAAAATACCACTATGCAGGACATGAAGAATATTGCCAAGCAGGAGAACTTAAACACACAAAGAACAATTCATAAAAGCTTTTCACGGTTTACTTTAAAGAAAAAGGATTATTAGATTATATTTATTTATTTTTTAATTGCTAGCCATACAAACCACTGCTACATGATGCTGATTTTAAGAAGAAACAAACACATTCTCTTTTTTTTTTTTCCTCTGTGTGGTTTCCCCTCTTTGACTTTTCCTTCTCAGAGAAGCTGTTTCCTGGCTTGTGGCAACTGTGGTATTCACAGCCAGAGAGCTGACTTCTCTCCGTATCCATTCCTAAACCAAACCTCATTTCTTAGCCTTTTGCATGACCTCCGAGGCATTTGGGTTTGCAATGGCATGAACTAAAAAAAATAGGACAGCACCTTTCAGCAGAACGTTTTCTGTTGTTCCAGGTCATTGTTTGTTGCAATATGTATTTTATTAGAAATATTACAGGTGCCCATACTTGGGACTAAGTGGATAAAGGTCAGTTCCATAGCCTACATTGTAAACGCAGAAAGCTTTGCAAGCCACAGATGTCAGGAGATTTCTTGAGTCTGCCAACACATACAAGGCTGCTTCAGGAAGGGCACATTTAAACATAGTTTTGGAAAATTGCATGAACAGAAGTGCCAAGCTGTCCCTTGGGGGTACATTCACAAAGCTCGTAGCTGCAATGTTAACATGGGATGTCATCCTAGAGGTACAGAAGATACTTAATCCAGGATTAAGAGATTACAGTTCCTTCTCTTCGGTTTCCAACATTACAGTTAGGTTTCCAAAGCTCAGGTGGCAAACAAGGATAATTGAAGTCATGTATCCTTTGAGTCTATGGCTAAGCAGATCACAAATAATTTGTCCTAGTATGTGGAATTTTCTGGGGTTAAACCCTAGAAGAGGGAGTTAGTTGGCCTCAAATAACATCACAGTTGAACAAATCACACAGAGATGCACAGGAACATACATCTACCCAGGATTGTTTGTGTAGGATTTTTTTTGTTTGGTTGGTTTTGGTTTTTTTCCCCCCTCGTTTTGGAATGAAGGCATAGTTTGACTGATATGAGCCTGTAAGTGCTTCTCTTTACAAACTCATTAAAAAAATATAAACTGTGCATCCAGGCTTCTAAAGTTAGATGGGCTGGGACAACAGGGAGCAAGGGGTGTTGCAAATTCAGTATTTTTCTCTTGGAAAAAAAAAATCTATGAGGAACAACAACAAAAAACCACACACAAAAAGGGAGAATTTAGTTGACGTCTACAAGAACTGAATCCATCTCCCCTTGGCTTACATACATTAACATCTAAAGAACTTCCCTGCAGGGAATGTGTTAAGTAAAGGATAACATACGGGGTTTCTACTGCATTACAGACAGAGTTTTCCATTAACCTGTTAGTAAATGCAGACAATATCCTTTATGAATTTCTTAGTGGGCATTTTAACTGAGTTGTAAAATGCAGCAGTGTGAAATCCTTTCAAGATTGTGCCATTACCAGGATGCAGATCAGTGCATAAGAAATGAGCTGTGGTGACAGCTGTATGTACCTGCAGTCAGCTTCTTCTGCAGCTTCAGTGGTAGAAAAAAAACATAAGAAATATAATTAGGACTTTGAAAAATGTAACTTATGACACTGAATAAAGCATAAATTTGGCCGCTGTTCGCTTTGAAGCTTGAATAACACCTTATGTTTTAGTATTTGCTACAGAAGATGTACCTTGATCAGTATTAAAATAAGGTGTATTCCTCAACACAACTATTCCTGCACGTGCTGCTGATGTCCATCAAATGCTGTTCAAAAGCTTCTTAACTAATCAAATAACATTAATTTGGGAATGTGTTTTGCATCAGTGTTTGGTATTCAGGTATACTTGCCAGAAAAACCTCTTGGTTTTATTTCCTAATCAAAATCAGGACTTCCACGGTCTGACAGGCATGGGAACAGTTGTTTACTACCCATTGAAAATTCACTCAGTGTTTCTCAAAAATAATCTCCAGGAATGCAGATCAGTTAATTACTATCCCATGTTCTCTTCTTACATTGCAGCAAGAGGCCATTCAGGTTTCTATCATAGTTTCAATCATAAGGGCCACGATTCACCAGGAAGCACAGGCTGCCCTCGCAGCCCAGCTCCATTAAACAGCCCCAGATTGCTCACAATCCCACACTTTCTGGAGCAGTAAAATCTCTTCCCAGGCATAATTGCATCTATAGGGGCTGGATGCTTCTGCCAATGCACACACTTTCTCAGAGCATCACTACAAGAGACAGACACTAGTGATGGTAACAGGAGCAAGAGAAACTTCAAATCTCATATTATTATTAGACCATCCTGGAATCAAAAGATCCCTTAAACCAAAACCTCTAAATCCCAATGCACTTGGTGCTGTACTAGCAGAGAAGTTAGCACAGTCTTTAAGACCTGACAATCTAGGCTTTTTAATTTTTTTTTTTTTTAGATGTACTTTGTCTGCTGTTCCACTTCATCCGTTACTGCCTTTCCCTTTTTGCCCTTTCTTTACTCAGCCTCACAAATTGGGACAATGAAAACCAAGAAAAATGTTTTTATGCTGCGGGAGTTTCATTTCTTAAAGTGATGATCTTGTATTTAATACACTTTGGGGAAGTCAGATTTCTCTGCAAGGTTTCACACTTGCTGATGAAGAAATGTCAGACTTTACCTCTGGCCAAAATGTTCTTGCTATGCAAACGGGGACTGAACACTGCTTTTTCCTTCCAGAGGCAGTTGACCTACGTAGCACACATGTTTCTATATGTTATCAGTCACAAGCATGTAATGAAGATGTTTTACTCTAAGCCTCTGGGTAAAGAGGTACATTTAGAGAAGCACATTAGAGGGGTTTTGCAGTAGAATGCAGACCTGGCGTCACAGACATCCTTGACAATTATTCCCATTTATGTAAAGATTTAAATTCCAGTAAACAAGGCTTTTCACCATAAAAAACCAAGACAACTTTTCATTTCCTGACTCATGTTCACAAAAATAATTTGTGGACTGCTTATGTATGGATAACAGAGAAAGCATTTTTCACACCAGATAGCAAATATGTTCTTCAGAAAACTAAAACCATACTCTGTGGCAATGTTTGCTATATGTTCATTAGAGAAAGATTAATCTTACGGGGCTAGCTTTTGAAGATGAACTGTGCAGCACTTGGTTTGTGTGCTATTGTAGTGAGCATATGTTTACTGCTACTGTTGACAGGTTGTACTGTTTTTTTATTGAAAACAATTAACACCAGAGCCAAAATGGTTGGATATTTTATTTTTCTGTTTCAGGTTTGGAAAAATGTAATTAAAATAACAGACAGGTTCTTACTTTAATTTTTTAACTGTGTGCATGCCTGGTTGTGTGCATAAATAGCAGTTAAACTAGCAGCATGTTATGCTGTTCTAGTCTCAAAAGGCAAATCCACACATAGTAGAAAAGGACTTTCCCATGACATGACATAAGACAACATATATAGAAATTTAGCAATATATTTGGGCAGCATGGAGGGGACTCATTTGGCCTACAGACAGATGAACTTCATTCACGAGGTGTGTCTAGCAAAAGCTTCCTCTGATAACTCCTGCATTTATATGACTGGTGTTCACTTGGACCAGGAATATTATAAATCCAACTTCTAAGTTTAGGGTTTTGGGGTTTTGGTTGGGTTTTTTTTGTTTGTTGGGTTTTTTTTGTTTTGTTTTGGGTTTTTTTTTAAGTATTTGCTGGGAAATTTTTTAAGAAGTAAGCACAGAATTTCTTATTTATTTTTTCCTATTCTAAAGACTCCCCAAAATATCAGTAACTCCTAAAATCCTAGGCAACATTTCCTTTGAAAAATCTTGTCCTGATTTTCCCAAATTGACTAGTGACTTTTGCTTACAAAGAGCACCTGCCCCTCAGCTCTGTCATCAGGTGTCCCCCAGTTGCCCATTACTTGTATAAATAAATAAATGTGTATAAATATCTTTTAAAATTCCAAATTGTAGGAGATTTAAAAAACTGCAAGGGCTGTTCTTTCAAAAAAAAAAAAAAAAAAAAAAAAAAAAGTGTTTTGGTCTACTTTCTACTAAAAGAAGTCTGGATTTCTGCGATATTTTTTTCCTGCAGTCAACAAGGATAAAGAGAAGCATGATTTTGCTAGGTGCTGAAATAAAAAGGAAAAAACCTCAAACAAAGCAGTTGTGGGAATGAGGAAAAAAAAAAGGGTAATACTAGAAGAATATTACAACTGGATTTTTATTGAAAAGTATATTTACATTCTTTGGTTTACTACAATGAACCCTTTAACTAATGACTAAGTAGAAAGTAAAATACTCTGTTAATTACAGATTATCCTGCGGCCTGAAGCACTTGCAGACAGAATGTAGACTAAATTGAACCAGTATTTTAAGTGCCTTTATATCATCTAGTGCAGACAGAAATTATATTAAAATCGCCATCAAACTAAAAAACTACCTAGTTTTTCAAGCTTATTCATTTCATTAGGAAAAATTTGTAACACTACATACAAATCAGAACATGAAACTAATCTAGCAGAATAAAACTCTACGTAAAGCTGATCATTGTCCTGCCATATTATGATCATTCCAACAAAAATGAATTTTAAAAGTTGTGTTGATTTATGTGTTGGACCACCTAAAACAAGAAGGCTTGTGCCTTGATAAAATACATTGCCAGAAATGGGAGAAAATAAACATCAGTAATGTTTAGCATAAAACCAGTATTAATGTAGCTGTTAAAACTATTAAGTATATCCACAGCTCTGATTTTTTTTAACCAGTTTCAATACAGTATTAGTATCACCATTGTTAAGATTTGTTTCCTGGCTTAATGTCCTATTTTAAATTTTAATTTCAAGCCATTTTAAACTCAGCATATAAACTGTCAGTTCAGAAAGCATGTTCATTAAATTAGGGAAACAGAAATTTTCTAGTTATCTGAGCTAGAATCCAGCTTTTAAACTATACACCCCGATTTTCCTATTATTTAACAAAAAAATGTACATGTGGGAAAAAGAAAAAACCTCTGAAGTTTACTTAAAGGGAATTTTATCCATAGGGATTATTCACCTTATTTAACTTGATGTTATTTAATCTTGGCTATTACAAGCACTAAGATACTCTCTGTAGATGAAGACTAAGTCACTGCAGCACTTCTGGGATGGGTCGCTAACCACTGTGTATGACTTGGCTGAGGACCCAAAGAAGAGCAGTCAGCACATCTAAGACTCTCATAGACACCCTCCCCTATTCATGCCTCAAACTCCAGCCATGTTAATTATTTAATTTGGGAACCAAATTAAAGTTACTCCTTGCTTGGTAGGTGAGGGAGCAGTCTCCAGGATCTGTTCCCTCAAATACAAATTCACACCTCAACCCAACATCTAATGGGAATCAATATTGCATGAAGCAAGAAGATAATGCGGCCACGAGGAGAAACCTCATCCTGATGGGATGGTTAGGGATGACATCTTCCTGCTTTTGGCAGCCAAGATCAGCTTTTCATCACCATGCAAAGTGCTTTGTCTCTGCTGTTTTATAGCAAAGTAAAACTCTCATCTTTTTTCCAATCTCATATGCATGTTGTGACATTATTTTTAATAATCCATAAAATAAAGTTTTGTTTCAAGTAATACATAGGACTTATCTTAAGGTCAACATAAGGTCCTTCCCTTTTGTGGGAACTCAGAATTCAGCAACATCACATCAGCACACTGAATTGTAAGGGGGACAGTGGGAACACAAGTCTTTTCATAAATCACTGTGAGCTGTCCCTTGCCAGGCAGCTATCCCTTACCTAGCACACAATAACAGAGCTGACATTTCTTTTTCTTTTTCCCTAGGATATTCTGAAGCCAATTAATCTGTTGCACAGATTAATGAGATGAAAGGACACCCTTACAGGTAGAAAACCTGGAACAATCATTTTGCCATATCTTCATATTTAAATGTAAGAAGTGAGCATACTGTGTTGAGAAAATTTTTATTGATAAAAGCAAAATTGTAGGTGGATAATGAATGAATCCAGAAGCCCTGGTGTGATAGCACATTGCTTTTGAGCACTACAGTTAAAATGTACTCCTACTAATAAGACTCTCAAAAGTCAAGTTTTTAATCACCTGCTCATACTGTGCTTGCAAAAATCTGACTCATTGTTTTGCAATACCACCTCTGTTGCTGGGACCTAAGGAGTTTATGGTAGCTAATACATAATAATTTAAGCAGGGATGTGCCATATCAGTGCTATTACATTGCAACACCCACCAGCAGCAGGAACTATGCCTCAGATACAATGATCTCCATGGACTTGATGCATTTTATCTGTTTGAATGACTGTTTTTATAGATCATATGGTGATATGTGAGATGTTCTCCCAGGCTCTGGTGGTGCTCACTGAAAGCGAGTGCTTTCTTAGTTTTGATAATTGCCTTTGGGGATTCAGGGAAACAGGTTGGAGTAATTTAAACTTCATTTGCCACTCCTTACATAACAGGAGACCACAATCTAGACAAAAAGAGACAAGAAACCTTAACTGAAAAATAACTCTCCTCCCACCCAGCAACTCAGAGGAGTCTTACATTCTGTTTTCTGGCCTTTTACATACTGGACAAGCCTTTTCCCTGAAGCAGTCAAGCTGGCAGTGGTGTCAGCAAACTCTGCTTTCAAAGCTTGTCACCCACCAGACTGCTAATTCATATAAATAAAAGGTCTAGCCATGATAAAAAATTTCAGCCCCTCAATAATACTTAGTTTGATGCAGAAGCATTATTGTTCCCAAATTTAAATCCTGATTTTTCTCTTGCCAACTACTTCAAACACAGTTCCTTATTGAAAAAAAAATAAAAAATAAAAAAATCAGGAACTGTGGAAGATATTTCATAGAAACTTATACTGCCTATCCAAAACATCTCAAGTAATTGAACTATTTCCTCCCTAGAATCTGCCAAGGCAAATAGTCTGTATCATAAGATAATGATCCACATCTCAGGCTAGAACGAAACCAAGATGAGAGCAAAAAAAGAGAGAAAATGGATATAGTTCAGTAATTGTAGCTCTAAGGCAGAGGAACAGATAACCATTATATCACATTTGCATCATTAAATATGCTTTAATGTAGACAATCATGTTTTAAGAGGATCCTCTGGTCTGACCTACGTAACATGGGCTAAGCTTCACTATGAATTCCTATTCACGAGCCTAATGAAGTGCTTTGGCTTAAGAGCACAACCTGTGCTTAGATAAAACCTTTTTGGCTCTCTCTTGACTGGAAGCCACAGAAGGCTATTGTTTCACCTGAAAGCTTGTTATCAGGGATATTCCACCTCAAATTAAAAGTATGCTTTATTTCTTTGCATTTGCCTATCTTTTAGCTACTGCCTCCTGCAAGACCCCACTGCTTAGTTTCACCACAGAATAAAAGGCACAATAAAAAAAAAAAAAATTCCTTAATTTATGAATCCTTCCTCAGAAGCAGCCCTCACTCAGTATGTCTCCCAGCCTGAAAACCCCTGCTCAAGCCCTTGATGCTCTCAACAACTAAACACCAGCCATTTACTCTCCAGCAGACAAGGTAGGCTTTGCTACTCCTGCATAGCTGTCAGCCCCTGCAAAGCAGCATCATGACAACACTCAGTTTATCCACACAGAAGTGCACAATACAGCCCTTGGTTAAGTGCATCATTATATATAAAGTAGACTACAAGTGTCTTGAAGAGAACATGCACCTCTCTGAGCAGAGGACCAGTGGAAAGTGACCCACTCTAATGGGGCTGCCTAAGGGGTGGTCTGGACTCAAAACCCAGTTTTCCATACAACATGCAGCTCAAAAACCCACAGCCACAGACCCAGATCTACATGGACTGGGGGGTTCAAAGCTTTCTGCAACCAGTGCACTGTTGTACCCCAGGCCAGCAGAAAGCAAGCGCAGCTCCCCATGTGCCGGGCTTTGGCAAGGAGGACACAGACTGTGCTTCTTTATTGCCCTTCCCCATGCAAGGAAGCAAAACACTCAGGCTTTATTCAAGCAGATAGCATTTCTCTTGCTCCATGCCAGCTCTAATCCAACTTGAACATGGGTACTATCGACTTCCTCCCCGTGCCACCCTGCACTGCCTGTCTCCTTTGACAGTCCCAACCAGAGCATGCATGCTGCCAGCCTCACCAAGGAAAGTGACCTGTTTCACTCCAACATAAGCAAATACTTCCACCCTCCCTCCTGTTTTTCCCCAACAATCTTTCCTTCTCTTACCACATGCTGCAAGCGTTATTGCAAATAAAACCTCAAACAAAACCACCCCCAGCCCCACCAGCGCTCATAAACTCTTATTCTAACATCTTACACAAAAGATGCTCTTTGGCCCAAGGGGGTCACAAATCAATATGCAGTTTTTGAGCTGAGTCTCTATAGTGTTTTGTGTAGGCTGTAGCAACTTAAAACTGTGAAGAATGAGCTGTGGCTCTTTTGTCACCATTTATTGCGTTGATTGTGCATTTATTCCTTGAAGCAGGATTCTGCTTAATGTTCTGTGCTTTGAAAAAGCCTGGCAGCTGGTGTAAATGAGTTATAGACCCATTTGCCACCAAATCAAAGCCCAGAGCCAGATCAAAGCCAGATAAAAAAAAAAAAATAAAAAAATCATTTTTCTGTCACAGACTGGATGGCTTCTTCTCTGCCCTGTAAATAAAATTGATATTATTTCATCCAACTTCTATTTTCTCCTGATCAAAATATGATTATGTCTAATGCTATCCTGTCCAGGGCACTGAAGTTATACGAGATGTGAAAGCTTATTGATGTATTCAATTACTGGATGCTGCTCCATTGTCTGCTGAGCAGAGACACTCAGTTATCGGTTCTTTAGAGCTGTACATTTCTGCCTAACAAAGTCATAACTCCCACAATTACCTGCCTGATGGATGGAAAACAGAAACATCTCACAAGTCCAATGCTGTTATCAGCTCTTCTCCATCTCTAAAATTGCTTTATATTAATGAGATTAAGGCTGTGAAAGAGGTATCAAGATTTAATTATTTATATTTTTCCTCCTATGGTAGCAACACGCTCATGTTTCTTGATCTGCATAATGATTTTTCTATAGCACAGTGTTTCCACAGTAAGAACTGGGTGAAATGTGAAAAGCAATGAAATGTAACCTTTCTAAAGGCTTATGTAACTAGGGCTTACATATCTATTTTCCCACCATCTAGACATCTAACCCATACACCACAGTAATTGTCACAAGAATCCTCAGCAGAACCTGCACTGAAAATATAAGACATACCCTAGCATTTAATTAGGCTGAAGGACTCAGGCTAAGCTCTCAGGAGCTAGGTGCATCAACTGCAAGTATCTGTGCTACTTATAAACATACTGAATATTGGTGCCATTTTTCTCCCTATAGCTTTCCAATAAGAACTGTCCAGGCTCTATAACAGCACTGAATAATGAGTTGGCATACACAGAATCCTGCTCTCCAAGTGCTAATGCACTCTCACCTATTCCTAAGAAATCTAGTTGGAGGTTATATGACTGTTGGTGGTGTATTTTTACCCCTGCCTTGGTCTTGTAAGAGATTTTTCTCATTGAATAGAAATATAGACAGAGAGGTATTTTCCACACAGTTGTTCTGGGATGCTATCCCTGTGGTAAGCACTGAGGTTTTAATATAATCAGTATAGCTGCAATACAACGCAACTACCCTGAAGGCTGCTTCTAAGTTTATTATTATTTGTGGTACACAAAGCATTTCAGCTTCATCATCGTTCAACAGAGCAAGTTTCAATCCCACAAGGAAGAAGTTATTGTGGAAGTGAAGCACATAGAGGTGGCCCTGTAAGTATAGCAACCGGGAAAAAAAATCCCGATTCAAACTAGGCTGTTTCAAAACGCTGCTGCTTCCTGAAGTGTGCAAGCAAGATATTTAGCCAACTAAGAGATTAAATTTTCTCTCCTTAACATTTAGTTATAGGTGATCTTGTCTCGGTCTGGCACAGGGTGCAGTTTAATGCCAAGGCTCCCTTGGTCCCCCGAGAGCCATTAGATGATTTAGCAGCTCTTTTTTGCACTCCTGACTGCGTATTGCATGTGGTTGGTGACATTTAATTCATCATCCTCAGTTCCCAGGAGGTGGAATTATGGAGCTCTTCAGAAGTGACCGCACAGCCCCCTGTCCTGCCATTCCTCCCACCTACTTGTCTCCATCTCTGACTGACTGTCTTTCAAACGAAAAGGGTTAAAGTGTCACTGCCACACAGATGATTTCCAGCGGTATTTCTCTCTCTCAGCCCATCATTCTGCAGCAGTCTGACTGCTGTCACCCTCCTTTATTATATATAGGAGATGACAGGAGTAATCTTTAGTTCAAAGATGACAGCTGGTTTTATAAAAATCTTAGCATGGTGTAAGCAGTATTCCTTGGTATCACTGGCATATAGCTTGAGGTACTCATACCAATGCCAGAGATAACTACCTCTTCCCTTTAGGCCCCAAATTTATTTTGGATACATTAATACAGTATTTTTGGCAGTGTTTAGTCTGTTGTAACATTTAAGGAGGGAAATCTGTTACACTTAAAATTCTATACTGCATTTCATACAAAAAAGCAAAATAGGCATTTTTTTCAGATCAGAGTAGTTAAAGCAGTATAGATAAAATCCCAGGACAACAGCTTTTCAGACTAGACATCTGCATTTATTTAATGATTCATCTCTTTAGACTTGTACTTTTCTCCGTATCTCAAATATTGTTTTCCTTCTTTACTCAGGAGCCTGTAACTCTACTGTAGAAATTGCAAATCAAGATTCATCGCTATTTGTTTAGAAAGCATATGTTATCATGTGAAGTGGAACTACTTATGACATTTTCAGAAAGCTATGAATAATCACACATCATTAAAACTGTTGATTGAAATAGTGCTTTGCCATGACATTTTTAATCCATGGCATAAGTAAATGCAAAATCTCCCTAGCAAAAGGATAAAAACCTCCCAAAACTCAGAGTATCATACCCCAAAGCGTTCTGATTACAGTATCCTAGATGTAGAATAAATAAAATGAAGGTGTTACTGGCAAAGCCAATAGCAAAACTTCCATTGATTTCAGTGGGTTCAGGTTTACTCCAGTTGTGGCAATTTCCTAAGAAGTAAAAAGTGTATGTTGCCTTTGGAAGGGAGCTCAAGGCTCCTTTCTATCACACAGAGAATCTTTTGATACCTCTACATTCTTAGCATTAAAAAGCTGCTTTATTTTGCTAAATGCAGAGCATCAGCCTACTCTTTGTCAAAAAGTCAAAAGAGTAGTTTCATGTAACATACATGCTGTGAATAAATCTGTTTGGTTATAGAAGTTGTTAAGACCCAGGAGTGTGAGAAATTGAAAGAATAAAATTTAGCCAGCACAGAGCATAGGAGAACTGACATACCAGAATATGGAACAAGTTCTCCTTGTACCCCATGTGGTGAGAGCCGATAGATTTATCACCTCTTCAGGCAATACCTATTGCATATGAACTCAGTATGTCTGAAACAGGCTGCCATTTCAATTGGCCCAGGAAACAGCCCTCATGAACATCAAGATCCTGCTTATTTCCAAACATGTCTACTCTAAACAGGAAAACACTATCTAGGAAGAGAATCACTTCCAAGCTGGTATCTTAGTGACCAACAGGAATGAAGCAAAGTACATTAGACAGAACAGTGTTTCATAGCCTGCATTCCAGGCAGTAGTATTTTAAAGAAAGTTTCATTCCTGTAAAACTAAACTATTTTTTAATTAAAAAACGGCTATCAAGGATGTTATTTGTGCAGCTAACACTTCAGAAAATAAAATAATAATAAAATAATCAGTGAAGAACATTATCTAAATTCCAGTGGAAAGAAGGACATCTTCACATAGGAACTTCCCACAAGAGAGCACTCCCCACATTGTCTGCATAATCTCTACGCTCTGCTATAGGCATTTTCAGCCAGCATTCAAATCACTCCACAACCTAGATGGCAGAGAACACCACCAGCCAGGTGGGTTTTTCCTCATTTCCTAACCCTATTTCTTTAGTAGAACTACATGCACCGATGTTTCCATGTGGCTTCACTTCCAGTCAAGTTTAGCCAAGAGAGGGAGGTTGCATAAGTGCAAACAGCTGGTCCAACTGAAACTTTGAACGTTGCAACAAGTTCAAAGATCCTCCTGGATCTACGCATTTCTGTATCCCAGCTTTTGGTCTTGTTTTCTTGTCACCCCAAATTGCTCTTCCCATCAATCTAAGCCCTGCTAATCTCCCTGTGACATCATGAGCTGGACACAGCTTTGAGATCAAGATGACTGTCCGCACATGCACACATTTGATGTAAACCTGACAAAGAGAGAATTTAAGTCCCTACACCTTTGTCCTAAAAAAAAAACAAACCCAGGTATTTCTTTAAACAGAAAAACAACAATAAATCCTGTTAAACCCTGAACTAAAGCATACTCAGACAGATTGTAATCAAGTTGGTCTAATTCAGGCTGGATGGTACAGCTGAAGCTCATTTACTCCACCATGCTTAAAGCCCAGCATTATCCTCCTAAGCCTGCAAATATTTATAGTATTTATCTGAATAACACACACTTATTCTCTGCAAGAGAACAATGAGTACATCACTGGAATGAGGACAAAAATATCTGCCAAATTTCAATGGGCTACACCAGACCTTCAGAGGAGCCTTCAATTTTGACCTTAAGAAAAAAAACAGTTTCTCCCTAGGCTTCTGGTTAACTTTCACAGGAAAGTTTGGTCCAAGACAGACAACTAATGAACTTCCTCTCAAGCTGGTAAAAGTTTGCCAAAATTACAAGCAACTGAAAATGAGGTGCACATCAATTCTTGATGTTTCCCAATGTCATTGTTTTAATCTTGCATAAGAGCTCTGACAAATTGACCCCAAAACAGGCACTGCTGTTAAGTAGCAGCCTTTCTAGTTGGATCATGTTAAATTCCATATTTTAAATTTGAGTCATTTGACTTCTCAGTTATTTTGAAAGCCAGTAGCAAAGTTACAGGTGTGTCCAGTTCTTGTATCTACGAAGGTACAAAATACAACAATATCTTGAGGTGAAGAAAAAATGAGAAATGCATACACTGGAATAAGTCCTCACTGATGCTTTCTATATGCAATTCAATTTGGACCTAATCCAAAAACCCACTGAATTCAGAAGAATCATATTCATTACATTTGGATAAAGCCATTATTCGTGAAAAATACTTCTGCTTCCAAGCATGCTCGGCTTAAACATAATAATATATCCACATCTCACAAGCAGCAAGTAGTCAAAGCAAACAATTTACAAGCTTTATTTACAAGATCTATGCAGTGAATACCCAGGAATAAATATTCCCTTTGTTGAAATTGGGGTCAACTCACTCATCAGAACAGAAACCAAGAATAAATTGGGAGTGAATTTGTTTTCATTGCCTGGTTTAGCCAGTTCTCAAAATAAACTAGCTGGACAGAAGTTGAGTTGCCTTTGAGTTCATTTGATCAGAATTATCTCATGGCACTGCAGGAAGTTTTTGGACAGGGGAATCTGAGCTTTAAAATCCATACCCTTCACTTTCTCCCTTACCACCACAGAAATGCCTTTTTTTCCCAGAACATCACTAAAGAGCATAATCAGCAGAGCTTCCACTCTGACACCTGGAAGCAGACAGGCAATAGGAAGAACCATAAACCCCACATAAACACCCCCATTTTACAAAACAGCATCCTTTGGAGTTGCATTTGGGGAACTGATGCACTGTCCTCTGCAAAAATTCAGCCTGGCTCCATGCCTGCCCACACAAGGATGGCAGGCAGCAAGCGATTAGCGCTCAATGCTCTCACTGGGGCCAGAAAACGCCCCAGCGGCCTCCCCCAGCCATACCCAAAATGACTGATAATTGCCTGTACAAAAGCATATGAATTCCACATGAATGTTGTCCAAGATGCTGAGGAGATGTAGGAAGCGTGGCTGCCTGGGAGCCATCAGCTGGAGCCCCACACATTGATCCTCTCCTTTCTTTACGCACTTTGTGGTGTTGTTCTCTGCTGGCAACTGCTTTCCAGAGCTGTTGGCTTCAGTGAAATTTTAGCATATTCATTAAAAACTTGGACTAAATCTACTGCCTTTCTGCCAACCAGATCTGTGTGTGAAGGTAGTGTCATTGGTGAGGATATTTATTTGAAAAAAATTTTAAATTTTTTTTAAAAAAATCAAACTTTCAAGTTTATATTGTTCAGTGAATTGTTCAAACAACTTCAGATAGTAAACAGCTCAACAGAATATAGGTGAAACTTTATTCCCATTTACATTAGTGCTACACTTGTAGTTTAAGCCAGACGTGAAGTCAGACTCTTTGATTCATTTACTGGCTGACAGAAAAGTTTTGATGCTCATTTTATCCCTAGAAAATAGTCAACAAAATGGTCAACTACTCATCTCCCTTATAAATACAGCTTCCAGACAGCAGCATGAATACTTGGCTTATTCAGATTAATTTTTGAAGTTTGCAATTTTATTTCTGCAGTAACATGCAATGCAATATTATTTAATGAGGTAAAATAGCATTGCAAGGATGCTGAACTACTATCAACTATACCTTTGCAAGTTTAACATAACTTACTCTAGAAATGTCAGTGAGAGGCAAAACTCATTAACAATTAACTATTGTCCCAGAAGTAATTAAAAATATTAATGATGCTAAATAAGAATACAACTATACCCTCTGGATGTCCAGTCTGAAGCAGTAAAAATAAGTCACAGAAACAGAACACAGCAAATAGCTGGATTACAGAAACAGCCAAAGAAATTTCTCAACACAATAATATTTATTTCAACTCCTATAATATAATATAAAATGAAAGCTGTAACACTTTCCAAAAACACAGCGCTCAGCAGTAGCACCTGCTTACACACTTCACTTCTGTATGCTAAATTCATAGGCAGGAAATCTTTAAACTCATTTAACTTCACAATTTTAACAAAATAAGAACTAAACTCAAGCAAGATCTGAAAAACCTCTAAATCTGGTTCAAGTCCACTGAAATAATCTGATTTGATTCGTTTGCACTGAAATGTTGCCTTTGACTCAACTCTTGTGGTATAGATGGTCATAAATTTTAAGCCTCAAGAGGTCTTTATAGTGTCATCCTTTTAAAATACTGATATTTTGCTTTGCAATACTTCTCCCCAAAATCTCACAAGCCATAATATTCTTAACCACAGAGCCAGTTTGAGGGTCTGTAGTTCTCTAAATGAGCCTCTATTAAAATTCCTTGCAACTGGATCACGGTATTTGGCAGTATTAGCAATAATCATTAAATTCAGACAAAAAAGTTTTGACAGAAATCTGGGGCTTTGACCAAAGAGAATATTTATGAGAAGTATGTGGTTTTACTTTAAAGGAACTTTCCTTGGAGAAAGAACTTATTCTGATTGCTTTTGGTTTACAAAAACAAGAAGTTGACATTTTCTGCAGGAAGTACAGCATTTTCTGATTAGCTCTAATAGCCACCTTTGGGAGCTGCTGCAATTTATCCCAGCATTTGAAGTAGTTGAGTGTCATTAATTGCTATTCACTAGGGTATTCAAGGCACTTGGTACCTGGTAAAGATGGGAGCCAGAAATCAGTCTGCAGGCCAGGTCTGAACAAAACACTTCAGCACACAACCGAAGGCTGAGCTGAGCACAAAACTCCTGTGCTTTGTTGACTTGGAATTGTGCTTTAGAAACCCCAGAAGATGTGTCAGACCAGGTGCCAGTGTAAGCATCCGATAGCAAAATGTGCATCCATTGTTTGTGTTTCTAGTTGCAAAAGGTAGGCACCTTTTTCATACATAAAGCACCACTGGAAAGTTTTCCCAATTTCTTTTTTCCCCTGTATCACTTTCTCTCTCCTCATGTTTCTCAAAAATACTCCCTCCAAATTAAATATCTCTCAGCCTGATATTAAAAACACATAATTTTTTACCCTGATAAACCAGATCTTGATAATGCCAAAGCTACAGTAATATGTAATTCTTGTCAAAAGAGTCACTTATTTCATTTCCCATCCTCAGAGATGTGCTCTCTAAGTCAGTTTTTGATGGAAACAAATGAAGACGATGATTTGTCTTGAATAATAAAGCACCTGCAGCTGTTTGCAGCATTTAGAATGATGGCTTATCATTAGCAGAAACGCTTATATATTCCAAGCACCCTACATGCCTTGCAGGTAGGACGCCAGGGTCTGTGTCATTTACCTTAGTTTCTCATCATTTTCCAACAATGAGAACATCAAGGATACAGCATATATATCACCTGCCTAGGAGTCTGGATTTGCTCTAGATGATGACCTTTGGATAAAGTCCCCTCTGCCTCCCAAAATGTCAAAGATTCCATTAGACTGGAATCATGTGAAATCCATAGAGCAGAACTTCCTTCTGGGTCCAGGAGGCAACAGGCATGGTGGGAGCCTGGTCTGTGGCTGGGCAGGGGTAAATGCTAAATAACTTCAGCAAGGATTTTAAAGGCAATTGTACATGCAGGTATTCCCCTCAAGCTGGCAAATCTTTGAAGACCAGCTGTCAGGTTTGTCTTTCTTTGTTCTTAACAATACCAATGAGGTCAATCCTATGCATACATTCCTGTGCAGACCTGAGCATGAAGCAGCAGTAATGCTGGGGATCTGGATGTGGGGCTGTGCCAGCCAGCTGATACAGGAACTGGAAGCAGCTTTTACAGTTTAGTCATACAGCGAGCAACTCAGCTTCATTCAAAATAGATTAACTCATTACAGAAAAGAGAATAAATTGCACAGGAATGAGTGAGGGATTTTCAAGGGAGTTAATGCACTCTAAAATACCATGAAGCTCCTGTATGACTAGAAAGGATGAATTTGTAGCAGTATAATTTACAATTTAGAAAGTTCAAATAATTACAGATGAATTGCTATTAAAATGAAAATATGATGAAAACTATTCATTAAGGGAACATTTGATCCCTTTACTTTATTGAATAGCTTTACTTTTTCAGCAATTCCATAAACACAGCCAGGTGAATCAGCTACTTGTCATCACTGTTCAAATCTTTGGTGATCTATGAAGAAATAAAACCTCCATCCAGTGTTTCACATGGTTGCACCTTTGAGTCAGCATTATCTCTAGCTGCAAACTCACAAGTTACAGCTCCAGTGCAAAATTAATACTAGATCAATTACTATAATTAACAAGATCAATAATAGGTTAAAAATAATGCATTTTTTCCTCTTAGGATAAACTGTGCTGTGTTCACATAGCCTTAAGCTCAAACAGATCCACAGCTGCACCAAGCAACATTAACATCAAGATGACTCAGGGCACCAGGGCAAGCACAGAAGAGTCTTTCTGCCAATACTTAAATGAGTCCCTTCCCCATCTCAGTCTGACAACCTGGTTTTGCCCAGGACAGATAGCAATCAAAGCACAAGAACTAACAGGGACAATTTTCACTCCTGTCCATGTAGTCTCAGGCAGCCATGCTAGTCTTCAAAATGTCACCGACCCAGCAACTCACATCTAGAAGGAGCTGTACCTGCTGCTGTTTTCAGCATGATGGTACTATGTTTGGTTGCTGTGCCTCTGCACAGTTTTTGCTTGTCCTATTCTCAGTTTATTGCATCTTAGACACCTCTGCCTTTGATTTCCTCCTACCCATAAAAGTCTATTCCCAATTCTTCTGGCCCCACTCTTTTACCCTCCCAAGAAGCAATACTGTCACAGACATTCCAGAGGACATCTTATTGCCCTACCAGCCTGACAGACCTATCTCCACCCATCTGGAGGCATATCAAAGAATACTTCTCAAGTCAAATTTATATTTGCTGCATGCCATACACTATGCATCACCACCCTAGCCCACAGCTGCTCTTTCCCAGAAGACCTGAGGAATGGAAGCAGGGCAACTGCCTAACAACCCCTTTGGCAGTATGAGGTTCTGTGCTGCAGAGGAGGGGGAGAAGATTTGGACAAACTCAACTGGTTTTCCCAGACAGCTCAGGAAGATTGTGGAAGTACCTCCAGACACAAAGGAGCAACAATCTGCAGACAGCAAGACACCATGCTCCCTGGCTGAAAGGCTGATTTCAGTAGTCAGAAAATTATTTAGCTGTATTTGCTCTTTCAGTCAGGGCATGGGAGAAAAGCTAGGAGCTTATGTTCAATAGTCTGGCAGTCTGCTGATGGCCCTCTCCTGCTTCCTCTGCCTTCCCCTGCCAGGGTGAACTGGAAGTACCCGCTGGTCCTGCAGCCCCCCAAGCACTGGGCACTCCAGCCATCAGATGCACCAGCCTTCAGATCCACAAGCAGTGCTGTGTGCTTCTGGGTCAGCACTGGCCTCCTGTTGACTTTCCAGCCAAAGCACCCTCTCCCAGTTGATACAAGCCACAGTCTCTGCTCTTTTTTCTATTCCCACAGAGAAGACATAACCACTGGCTGTCTCTGTCACCCCTCCAGCAGCCCCCACGAACAGGCACAGGGCAGGCAGGAGAGTGAGGGACAAGGTCTTGGAGAGGGTGAGGGGCTGTGCAGGACCACCATTTCTCCAGAATGCTTTATGGAAACCAACCTCAATGCTGGGAAAGGAGTGGAGCCTCATGGGCAAATCTCTTGGGCCATGCCCAGGAGTTGAAGGAATGGCTCCCCTCCCTTGCACAGTGCTTGGAAATAGCCACACTAATACATGGACTTAACTGAGAAGAACCCATTTACACCACCAAATGATATGGGAAACTCTCCTTCCTTTGTTTCCCTGTGAAGAAACATGAAATCGTAGAATAGTGTTTGAGAACTTACCTAATATGTGTCCTCAACATCAAATCAACATCAAATTTATTCCTACCAGATGTTTGTCTAATCTAGCTTTTAACAAGCTCTGAAGATGGAAGGGTTTTTTGTTTGGTTGGTTGGGATTTTTTTATGCTGCTTGGTTGGGCTCTGCATAAAAGTTAAGAGATTTTGGGTAACAGCATGCAAGCTGCTACAGCAAATTTTGCAAGCCTGTGCACAGGGCTATTATCATATTCCAATATTATTGGCCTTTACTTTTGCTGTGGGTTGCTGAACTAATATGAAATTCTGATTGAATTTGTGCTACCACTGGAAAAGCTGGAAATCAGTAAACATGCTAAGAGAGATTGAGTCTGCAAGAGCACCAGGCAAAGGACTGCCACAGG
>NW_010296245.1:0-20242 GCF_000700745.2 Antrostomus carolinensis | reverse complement strand
TATTCTATGATTCTATGATTCTATGGCTCCTTGCACTATTATTTATAGGTATGGTCTTGTTCAAGTTTTGGGTGATGACTGTAATCTAGTACAAATTTTTACCATGCAAATGAAGTGAGTTGACAATGGTGCATATATTCAATATCACAAGAATTTTATTCATAAACATGACCATAAATCTTTCATGGTTCTCATTAAAGGCAATAGCATTCATGGTTTTCCTTTTTTTCTTTTTTTTTTCTTTTTGAGACAGCTAAGTGGCAAACTGCTTGTCTCATTTTTTCTTCTGTCTTCTTGATTGTCTACGTGTTGCTCTGAGTTAAGACTGTACCTTTTCTTTGGAGATTTTCACCCATGGTTTGTAAGTCTGACACAGTCTCCTGGCATTTTAATGAGCTGTAGTAGTTCTGTCACAGTGAGATTATTATTTTGTTTTACTCATTGTGACTTGTAGTGTTGCTGGTCTTCATTTTCATTTTGATTTTTTGTTCTACTGATTAGGAAACAATGTATCTTTAAGTGAGGGAATGGTGCTATGTAGTTATCAATTATGGGTCATTTGGATCTTCTGTTTCATTACTTTGTAGGGGGCACTTGCTGTTTTGAGCAAGTTAGCAGTGAAAGCTGAATGTTATTTTCCATATATTGAGTACTGAGGAAATTTGGCTGATCATTTTTTGTGCACCAAGAACTAATAATGTTTAGCACAGAATTATGATGCTGTTTGCCAGCTTTACATATGCAGCACAATTCTCATTGTTCATTAGGACTTTGTACTTCATGCGTCTCTCTGTTTCTTTCACTGCTGCTGTACTTCGAAGAACAGATCACCGACTGTTTCTGACTCAGACTGTCTCACTTACAGAAACTGACAATCAAGAATATAATAGTGATGTATTGAACAAAGTCTTAGAAGGAGTCTTGAAAAATGTGTTTGTGACAGTTTCATAAATTCAAAATCTATTCCCTAGTTTATCTAGAAACATACACTGTGTTATAATTTTTGTGCTTTTTTTTCAAACAGTCATCCATGATTAAAAAATTATCCTGTATTTTTAACAGCAGTTATCCTCATAAAAAAAAACAAACCCCAAAACCAACACCCTTTTTTCTACAATTCTTGTGCATATACATAGGATTGTGATGGAGTTAATTTTCTTAATTGCAGCCCATATGCTGCTGTATTTTGGATTTGTGACCAAAACAGTGTTGATTGATTACACAGCGATGTTCTGGCTATTGCTGAACAGTGCTTGTGCGATGTTAAAGCCTCCTCTGTTACTCACCCTGCCCCACTTCCAGGGAGTAGGCGGTGGTGCAAGACGTTTGGAGGGGAGATAACCTGAACAACTGACCCAAAGTGATGAAAAATATATTGCATGCCATATAGCATCATGCTCAGTAATACATATTGCTGGGGGGAGGCTGGTCTGGGACATAGTCATTGCTCAGAGACTGGCTGGGCATCAGTCTGCTTGTAGGAGATGATGAGAGATTGCTGTTGTATTGCTTACTTTTTTCCCCTCCTCTTTTCTTCACTCATTAAATGATCTTTATCTCAACCAACCAGTTGTCTCACTTTTGCTCTTTCTATTCTCTTTCTCCTGTCCTACTGGAGGGAGGAAGTGAATGAGCAGCTGTTGTGCTTAGCCCGCGTGGTGCTTAACTGCTGACTGAGGTCAGCACATCACTCTACCCAAGGCTATTCTTTTTTTAGTTATTGTGTCATATTGAATGGGTTTTGGAACAAACAGTGGGGCAGGGGGAAGAGAAATAAGATTTAACTGTGGTTTAAGAATCATGCAGTCACCATGGAGTTCCTCAGAGCAGTGCTGAATTATCCACTGTCTTGACTTTCAAAGTAAAATAGTAATTTGCCCATTGCTTGTTTTTAAAGAACCAAGTGATCTGACATCAGTTAGTGTTTATTGTTAAAAAAAAATTGTCTTGCTCATACCTGTTGCTTCTGAAATGTCATTGATAGATACAGCAAAATTTTGGTGTCCTTAAAAACAGCAGTGAAAGAAAGAATTGTGGAACTAATGATTTAAAAATATCTGATTCACTTTCTTCTTACCAATAGCCCTATATTTTTCATTATTTATTATTTTTCCTTATATGTCCAGAATAATAACTTTTGAGTCTTTTCTTTTTTGATACAATTGCAAATTATTTTTAATGCATAGTAGCAACATTAACATGATAAAGATACAAGAAATCAAATAAAATGATTTTACCCTCATTGAGACATGTATATGCAATAATTAATAAGATGGAAAATATTTACCTCCTAAGTCTATGTTCAACCACTTATAACTAACCTCTTCAAAAGCATTGGCATGGACTGTCCTAGCTACAAGTACAAAGTCACTCAGGCTCCTTCACTTTTTGCCTGGAAATTAATTCTGTAGTTTATGTAAAACTGAGGAAAAATACTTTCAGTTCTTTTCTAATGAGTGTTTGATTATTTACAAAAGTTTCATTATGCTGCTGATCAGACACATCACTAATTGAGATGGACCATAGTCATGCTTGGCTCTGAGTGATTTCTAAACATAGATTATCATGGACAAAATATCTACCAAAACATTTTTAGAATGGAATAACAGAGAAAAGTTCATCATAGCCAAAATAATTTCAATATATGCTAGAATATCAGAGAAGGTTAAAGAAAGCTTCACACTATGTCTGTAAGCAATTGATGATTGATGGCAGAAATGAATAGAGTCTTTATTTCCAGTAACAACTGGTTCTAAAGTAGATATTTTTCATAGTTACAGTAAGAAGATAATACCGAATATATTATTTAATGTATTAATTCTGCATAAAATGAGATGTGAAAAAAAAGATTTTTAAATATAAAATTAAAAACCCCATGAAAATAGAAGAATTTGCATGATCTAAGGTTCTCAGAATCATTGAAAGCTGAATCACTGACAGCAGATGAGATAGTGATTGAAATACAGAATGAGAAAATCTATAGACTGTCTTCTAGAAAACCCAGAATTAATGCCATGAAAAGCAACTAAAATTAGTCAGGCAAAGTAATTCAATCTTGCCCTTCCTTGTTCTGCAGTCTGTGATGTGATCTGGTTCTACGAGTATGTGTAAGAATCCAGCCACAGAGATACACAGCACAAAAGCACAAATGCCACAAGTGAAGAGTACAAAAATGAGCGTGTGGCAAATGATAAAGCAGAATATCTAACCAAGGCTCTTTGGGTGCAATGCCTATGTTCTAACCCCTAACCTAGTGTTGTTACTTGAAGTAAGTCTCTTTGTGACAACTCATGCTGTTCAATGCCAGAATCTTTTTCTGTGGTGTAACTAGACTTCCTTCCCAGATGTTATGATGATCATTAACAACTAATATTAGCAGAGTTAAAACATACATAATGATCTTATTCATTGAACTGAATATTCAGTGATATTCAGAGATGCTTTTTGCATTTGCATATAATGTTGCTCTGGTTGGATTCATCAACATCACTAATGCAAAGATATGTAGGTTATGCCAGTTTATTCCTACTGCTTGAGACAATACAAATTATATAGATTCATGAAACAGATCTTACATATAAGATCTTTTTTTTTCTCAACTAAGATGGTTTAATTTTATTTTTCTTCAGTTGGTGTAAATTAAGCTGTGTAAATTCAACAGTTTATAAAAACAAGTAATTTAAAGAGACCTCTTTTGTCCTGTACCTTCAGTAGGAAACATCACCTGCTTCCCACCTTTGGGAAGAATTTTTCTTTCTCCAGATCAGTATTTTTTTGACATACCTAACAAGCTGTAATGATTTTCCTATTGTTGCCATTAATTTGGTATTTTAAAAATATTTCTGGTTCTTCTGCTATGTTTGGTTTTTTTGTTTTATCCTAAATTCTTCTTTATCTTTTTAACATTTACACCCTAAGAATCAACTTTCTCTTGACCCATTTTCTTTCCAAAATGTGGCAGAGATTTCTTTCACTCAGGAAGGCTTCAGACAGAAAACTGTAACAGAGACAGCTGAAGTCTAGGCTGCTGCCTAGAGATGATGAATTTCTTCAGAACAATGAATGCTGATGTTGCTGCTGAAATCTGAAATGCATACAACAAACTACTGCAGTTTTACTGATGATGCAGATTGCTGATGATGCAGATTCTCATTACCCAAGGTAGATGAGAAATCTCGCAATTATTTTCATTCTAACTTATGGTCTGTTGTAAAAAATAAAGTAGTTGTTGCTTGATAGAATGTGCATTCTTTAGCCCTTAGATAGCCTGCTTAGAATCTCTTGCAATCTGTATGTTAAAGAAGAACAGAATATATATTTGAATGTTTAGATCCCTGTTTGATCTTTTACCACAAGCTGACAATAAACGATGTATCTAGAGATTGATGTGGCACTACACTGGCTGCAGAAGGGCAATGTCTTTCTCTGGTATATATTTTCCAGAATTTTCATCTGTAGAAGCAGTATCAGCAACAAATATTTTTCTTCTACCACAGCATGAGCAGAAATTGTGTGCCACCTATTGTGCACATTACCATTTCTTCTTAACACAAGAAGAAGGTTTTTTTTCAAATGCCTGTCATAACATACAGAACACATACAGAAAACAGTTCATGATCCATATAAGAGTTTTTTTGGTATATGTATATACATGCATATGCATGTACACTTACAAACGTAGGCTGTATAGTATTACTACATCAATGGTAAAACATGGAAAAGTAATGTATAGAGATATTTACATACTTAGATGTGTGTGCATATAGATGTGTGTGTATACATATTTATGCATACATACAAATTTTCTGCATATGCAAAGGAAAATGGACTTTCCATGGCATAACCTCCTCCTGATTTCAGCTGGTTTAGAGTTAATTTTCTTTCTAGTAGCTGATATAATACTGTGTTTTGGATTTAGGATGAGAAAAATGTTGATAGCACACTGATGTTTTAGTTGTTGCCAAGCAGTTCTTACACAGAATCAAGGACTTTTCTGCTTCACACATCAACCCACAAACAAGGAGCCTGGGGGTACACAAGAAGGTGGGAGGGGACACAGCCAGGACAGCTAACCCCAACTGACCAAAGGGATATTCCATACCATATGATGTCATGCTCAGTATATAAAACAGGGGGAAGAAGAAAGGGAAGGACATTCGGGGTGATGGCGTTTTTCTTCTCAAGTACCCATTGCACGTCATGGAGATCTGCTTTCCTGGAGATGGCTGAACACCTGCCTGCTGATGAGAAGTAGTGAATGAATTCTTTGTTTTGTTTTGCTTGCATGCATGGCTTTTGCTTTGCCTATTAAGCTGTCTTTATCTCAACTGACAAGTTTTTTCACTTGTACTCTTCCAATTTTCTGCTTCATCCCACTGAGGGGGAGCGAGCGAGCAGCTCTGTGGTGTTCAGTTGCCAGCTGGGCTTAAAATGCGACAAAATTGAATTGAAATATTAGGTAAGAGCACTCCATAAAATGGAGTCCTGCTTGTACTCCTGATACACTCAAAGTGCATAGGGAGATTAAGGCATCAAATGGACAATATTATCTGCAATATTCCGGCAACAAACACAGCAATTCTGTGACCACAACAGCATGCAAAAGTAAGTAAGATAGATCAAATGTGAGCATGAGTGCAGCAGTTCCAATTTTGTTAATTAGTCTGTATTCATGCTTCAGTGATGCTGCGATTACGCTACCTCATCCTTGCGTAGGCCTATTGTGCGAATGCTGTCATTATGCTCCTAGTAGCATATAAAACAGTCCATGATATGAGCCACCTACAGAGATGCCATTACAACTGTGTCAATTCAACAGCATGTTTCTTAAAATTTATAATTGTCTTCATTGAGAAGTGATTTGTGAACCTATTACTAGTCTTTCTGAAGTTGACTTAGTAATTTCCTTTATGTTACATTAAACATCTGCCACTAAAATTTAGATAATTGTGTACACCTAGTTATAATGTTTTAAAATTAGATTCAAAGTCTATACCTACTTTTTAATAATTGTATAGGATTTTTTTTTCTAATTTCCAATAAATTATACTAAATATATTGATGCATCATATTACAATAAAATCCCCTAATCTGTGAAAAACTATATAGTAATGACACAGAGCTTAAATGTGAAGATTAAAAAAAAAAAGGTATGAGTATGAACATTAAAGAATAAATTAACCTAGAAGGAAAATGGGGGAATCTAAGGTAAGAGTTTTAATAAAAATTTGTTCTTTTAGGTGGAATTTTTAAAGTGTGTCTTGAACTCCATAGGGAACTACACCTCAGCAGAAAATTGTTCTTTTGGTGTACCATCACCTGACGTTTTCTTGTTTTGGCATTTTTTGTAATTGTTGGAAAAAGACAAACATTTTATTTCTTTGAACTTAAGTGAAGAATGCAAAGCTGGAGGAAAGAGAGAAAAATATACGAAATGTGACATGAAAACATTCAAAGGATTGCTTTCCTTTCCAAAATTTGAGAAATGTCTGAATCTGATTACATCTTATTTTTGCTAAAGTTATCAACAAAGATGAATAGGTAGACCACTGTATACAAAAACCCAAATATATTATATTCTAAATATAGATTCTTACAGGCAACTCTTTATACCATCTGATTTCATGTAGCTAAGTACAATAAGAGTAATTACTTTGCTACGTTGGAATTATATTAATTGAACATAAAAATATTTCCTTCTTATGTCCAAAACTTTTTGCAAGCAGCAAAAGTAGGGAATATATTTTTTAAACATACTTTCTAGTATATAAGTAATGAAGGTTCAAATATTTTGTGTAACTCTTCAAATATGATGAATAACTGAAGTAGAAAAACACGTTCAAATTTATTTAAGCTTGTGGTTGTTTCACTCTTTTGGCTTGCAGTTGCTTTCTCACCCTCCTCCCGCCAAGGCAGTAAGCGAGAGAACTGGAAGGATAAGGGCAAGGAGATTCACAAGGTGAAATAAAAACAATTTAATAATTGAAATAAAATAGTAATGATAACAACAGTGATAACAGAATATACAAATGAGCGATACACAATGCAATTGCTTACCACCCGCTGACCAATGCCCAGCCTCTTCCTACTAGCAATCCTGGAGCAGAGACAGTCCCAAAACCGAAACCACAATCCCAGAAGAGTGAGCCTGAGTGATCCCTAAGAGAATACCCCTGTTTTCTGATCAACCCTGTTTAATATACTAAACATGACATGTTATGGTATGGAATATTTCATTGGCATACCCAAATGCCATTTTTGGGTTTTGTTATTTACTACACTTCTCCCTCACAATCCTAATGCAGTTGTGAACCAGCCAAACATGATGGCCTTGGGCACCATGCAGCAACTGAAAACATTAGTACTTCATCAACATTCTTGTAATAATGCATCCTATACTGAACCTAAAACACAGCTATTCTAGCTACTAAGAGGAAAATTAACTCTATCTTAGCAAAACTGGGACAAGACTTTCATTTCTGAAGCATTTTTTATTGATGATCCTTAAAAAGACACCTGGGATCATGCTCAGAAAGACTCACCTGCTACTCAGATTGTAGAGTTTTGACTTTGTCTTGACCTTTAGCACTCTATAACTATTTACAAGGTCAAGAAGAGAATAGTAATTAAAGGAAATCACAGAGTCTCATCTAATTTTTTCTGGATATGGTTAGAAAATACTTTTTCATAGGTCTGCCCTAACATTTGTGTTTTCTGTACTAGAGATCAAGATTTCCTTTGTGGAGATTTGCAGGAGAAAAAAAAAAAAAAAAGAAAAGAAAAGAGGAAAAGCAGGCAAACTATTCTTAATTTTGCGTCAAAGTTTTTGTTCCACGTATGTAGAGTCTTGGAGAATCAGAGCAGAGTAACAGTCACACAAGCATTGTTTCCAGAACCAAAGGAATTATCTTGTGTCATTAAAGGCAACCATTGGTAGAATGGGTGTGCATGCATATTTGATAAAGTCTAAGAGTATATCTATATGTTTATCTGTATCTTAAACTGTGATGCTAAGTATTAATGGATCTATTGAGCAAGTTGTCTTTGGTCTGGTTTACTACATGTGTAAGATCTCTTATCTGTTCTCTCAGATTCTCTGATTTTTTGTCAGTAATTCTTTACATTTGGAATCTGGATTCTTTCAGTACTATGTGTATTCATAGAGATAACTTATTCTGTAACGACTGAAAAAAACTCATGTATTACTACTGCCTATCCTAAATTGGCTTTAACTGGTATGCTAAGGTTAGTTAAAGAACCTTTGCTACTACCCACTGATATAGTGAAAGAAAGTACAGGTCACATAATTTCTACTTTCCCGAATAAGTTCATAGCCAAGACAGTACAAAAAAAAAAAAATCTCCGGGAATGTAGAGAATATCTTGGCAGAGCAAGGGCATGATGTTTTACTTAAGTTCTGCCTGCACAACCCAGCTCATAGCCCTGAAGGCAGTGCCCCTGAAGTCTCCTTAAAAGATAAGGATGAGAAACAACAGTAAGGTCGTAAACAGAAGGGAGGATGTTCAACAGGATTGGCTGGCCACGGGGGGGGGGAGGAAGTGCCACGTGGAATCGGAAGTAAGGAGAGACTGATCCTGGAAACGGAAGGAGGGAGAGACTGAGGCTGGCATGAAGGCGGAAGGAAATTCACTTATAACCAATTATAAGACGACATGTGTGATATTTAGTTAATTAAGCCAATAGTAGTTTTGTTTGTACCACATGAACCCTGTAGAACCCTATAAAAGTGTGTTGTTTTAAGCTAATAAAGGTCACTTTATGAAAGTTCACTCTTACCTCCATGAGGACTCTGTGAATATTTCGGGGAATCTTCCTACAAGGGAAAAACTCACTCTCTTCACAGACTGATAAATCATTCTTTTTTCAACACTGCTCAATTCATTATGGATCAATACTGACCTACATTTAAGTTCTCAACTCCATCACAGTGTGCAGGAATAGTTTCTTATTACTTTGCTGGTACAAATATGACTGTCTGTACCACTGGCAAGTACCTTCATTCTAGTTATGACTAGTCAGATGATCAGAAATAGTGCCAATCAGCTAACTGGACATAACTTGTTGCAGCAAAAAACACTGTCTCCTTGTTTTGCAACCTGTCAGCTGCACTACACACCACCAGCAGAAATCCATCTAGAGGTTGATCTAGTTGGCCTTGTTCTAGCCAGGAGAAAAGTGCCAGATCAAGACACAGTAGTGAGTACAAAGATGAAGAGGTGAGCAGTTCCTCAGGCAGGCAGGACTGGAGTCAGAATTTATGAAGCTGAGGGATCAGGCCCTAGGGTTGGAGATCCTTGCAGGAAACTGATGCAGCTGGGTCATATGAACAGCTACAATGGGGACCTTCAGCTGCAGGATATCACCAGGTGCCTGGAGGTGGAGAAGCTGAGGTGGGAGGCATGCCTTTACCTGAACATCTGTGCTCCCTGACACATAACTAGGACTGTAATCATGCTAATACTCTTATTAATACCAGTAATTGAGCACAATGATTTAGGAGTTCAAGTGCAGTTCCATAGGTGAAAGTTTATAATAGATATGAAGGAATTAGCCAAAGAACATAAAGGAATTTCAACTTGGTTCTCTTTCTTGAAGGTGAAAACATTAGGAATATCTATCAAGAAACTTTAATTATTTTGTCAAATAACAGTAATGCTTTATGTTTTCAAAGCACAAGGGAATTTTTTATGCCATTAAGGAATTGTACAAATAACTGGTAATCAGTATTAATTATTAAATAGTCTGGTATAGTCAAGAATGAAAATTACATTTCTAATAAAATAAAAGATAGGCAGTTCAAGGATATTGTGGTGATCCAAGTATCAATTGTTTGTTAAAAGATGTTTTATTAATGTTAATGCTAACCAAACAGTTATACAAAGCCCTAAAAAGACAGAGTAAATTATAATCTGTACTGATAACACAAAGAAAAATATTGTTTTTCTGCTGTTACAGATTTCCTACCTTGAGACAACCTTGGTTACAAAGAAAAAAAAAACGTAGCTATTTTATTGAAAATAGATTCTGGGAAAAAAACTTAGAATAAGTGTCTTTGACATAAAGTTAAGAACACAAAGAAGAAACTATTTAAAATATTTAGTTTAAGTTCGGTAGTTACATCAAAGCCACCCTTTCTTCAACAGGATGTCTCTTTAAAATGTATCTCTACTATACAACAAACATGAAAAAATAACCCTTCTTTTTGTTGGGTCAGGGAAAAAGGACTTCAGTGTCTAAAGATACGCTTTAGAAAGATTTGACAATGTTGCTTTTACAATGTTTTTGCATAAAGGCCTTAGTGGAACATGTATGAGAGACATCAATCATTGAGATAATATCTAGAATACGTGTTTATGTACAGCAGTCTGTACACAATTTGGTTTTGAGGCAACCAAGGATGTGATTTCGTTGCAACAGAAGTGATCTAAAGACAGCTTCTGGTGTTGAGTTCTCTCACTATACATATTTTTCATATGTATATTTGAAACCTGCTCTTCAGTTCATTCAGTCAATCACAGTTGGAAGTTTTCTTTGTTTCGTTATTACTCTAGCTTCATTTAGAAGAAGGGAATCCTGATTTTGAATTAGTTTACCAGATATTTGCCACCTTCTTCCAGTTTATTCCTTGATCTATTATTTCTATGCATCTGATAAAGTCCCAGATTTATCTTCAGCAAAAAGATATTAAAAATAAACAATAAACAGTAATTTTATATATCATTGAAATATTTGCCTTACAAACCCCAAAAATTTAAAATTCTCCCCTTTTAATATTTATCACCACTTATCAACTTTGGCCTGAATTATCTGTAAAAACTTAATTGAAATTAATTAATTGAAAAATGGTAGGAAGGAAGGTATTTCTTAGAGTTGAGTTTGAATTCCTGTAGGTTAATTAAGGGCATTGATTAAATCTCAGGCTTGAGCAAAATTAATATCAATAGGACTGAATATATTAATGAGAAAGGATCACTTGCAAGTAAGAGATGTGGAAGTGAGCACTGTTACTGTAAGGCCTGAAAGTTTCATATTAATCAATTTTCTAAGACGGTGTATCTCTATGAAAAAAAGTGGTCAAATATTTTTCATAAATTTAATAATATTAAAGTTTTAAAGTAAAAAAATTAAATTATTGTTCATAAATCACATTAGAAGGATGAGAAGGGGAAGAGAGGAGAATAAGGAAGTTATTCATACTGCCCTTATAATTCCAGGTGGTTCACAACACATGGTAAATTCTTCCTAAAGTTTAATGAAGGTAACTTTGCACTTAATTCTTCAAATAATAATAACAATAACTAATAATGATAATAATGATAATAATGATAATAATGATAATGATAATAATAATAATAATAACAATAATAATAATAATAATAATGTTAGTTTGTCATGTATTAGAAACATGCAGTGTCAGTGCAGTGTTATGTAGTTATTATGTAATTACATAACTTTTACCACCGTGATTGCAATCAATATTTTCCAGGGTTAAATTTATTATTCTGCATTTGTTAAATAAAACCTATTCCATCTAAAGTAAATGCATTTAAAAATATTCCTATTCCTGCTTTAAACTCTCTTATCATGGTCATGTAAGATATAGTATATCAGTTCTTTTTCAAATACTAGAATATATTTCTCTACCTTCCATCTATGAATATTTTTCTTATTTTGGATTTTTTCTATCATTTTGCAAAAGTCTGAAATAATTTGTCTCAGATTGTGCTATGCTTTGATAAACACTAAATTGATATGTGACACTAATGCAACTTAACATCACTAGTCTGCATTGCAATTGTTTTTTCTAAATATCATGGTCTACTTCATAAATCAACTCCACTGAAGGCAATTTGTTTTCCTGAAAAACAACCTCTCATTGGTCTATATTTTCTCACATTAACCATACATTGATGCAATGCGTCTCGTGTTTTGCAACTTATCTGCAATAGTTAAAATGTTAAATTGTAACCCTGAGTAAGTACTCCTTGAATGACAACAGAAATACCTCAAGGGAATATTTTTTTTTAACTTCCAATACTAGTGATGGAAATACATGCTAACTCTTTAATAAACAGTGATTATCATGTGAAGGAACCTTTAAACTACAGAAAATAACTTGTAAAACTGGATGCAGTAGGCATATTACCTGTGCAACATCTGTAACACTAAAAATTCTTCCACTATTCAGTGTAAGAAAGCTGCCTTATAATTGTCTATTCATAAAATTGTGGTGGTTTGGGTGGATTCACTCTTTCGGCTTGCACCTTGCAGCCAAACACAGCCTGCTCTCCCACCCGCCCCCCTCCTCATCAAAGGAGTAGGGGAGGGAATTGGAAAGAAAAGGGCAAGGAGACTCACAGGTTGTGATAAAAACTATTTACTAATTAAATTAAAATTATAATGAAAAGAACAGTGATCCTCTGGTGTTGACTAACCAGGTGGCTTTTGCTAAATTTGTGTCCCAGTGTTTGAAAGTTCCACCACCCATTGCTCTCAGTATGGTTTTCAGCAGTCCATTGCATCATTCGACTTTCCCGGAGGCTGGTGCATGATAGGGAATGTGGTACACCCACTCAATGCCATGTTCTTTGGCCCAATTGTCTATGAGATTGTTTTGGGAATGAGTGCTGTTGTCTGACTCAATTCTGTCTGGGGTGCCATGTCACCACAAGACCTTTTCAAAGCCTAGAATAGTGTTCCAGGCAGTGGCATGGGGCACAGCATATGCCTCCAGCCACCCAGTGGTTGCGTCCACCATGGTGAGAATGTAACGCTTGACACTTCGGGTTTGTGGAAGCGTGATATAGTCAATCTGCCAGGCCTCTCCATATTTATATTTTAACCATTGTCCTCCATACCAAATAGGTTTTAACCTCTTGGCTTGCTTAATCACAGCACATGTTTCACATTCATGAATAACCTGTGCAATAATGTCCATGGTTAAGTCCACCCCTCACACGCAAACCCATCTATATGTTACATGTCTTCCTTGATGGCCTGAGGCATCACGGGCCCATCGAGCTAAAAATTTTTCACCCTTATGTTGCCAGTCCAGGTCTACTTGAGAAACTTTGATCTTAGCAGCCTGGTCCACCTGTTGGTTGTTTTGATGTTCTTCAGTGGCTCGACTTTTGGGCACATGGGCATCTACATGATGTGTCTTTTACAACCAGTCTCTCTAGCCGAGCAGCAATGTCTTGCCATAATTCAATAGCCCATATGGGTTTGCCTCTGTGCCGCCAGTTGCTCTTTTTCCATTGTTGTAACCACCCCCAAAGGGCATTTGCCACCATCCATGAGTCTTTATAGAGGTAGAGTAATGCCCATTTCTCTCAGCAATGTTCAAGGCCAGTTGTATGGCTTTTACCTCTGCAAACTGGCTTGATTCACCTTTTCCTTCATCAGTCTCTGCGACTTGTTGGGTGGGACTCCATACAACAGCTTTCCACTTTTGATGTTTTCCTACAACATGACAGGACCTGTCAGTGAACAAGGCATATTGCCTCCCATTGTCTGGTAGTTCATTGTGTGGTGGAGCCTCTTCAGCACATATCAACTCCTCCTCAGGTGACATTCCAAAATTTTTGCCTTCTGGCCAGTTCATGATCACTTCCAGAATTCCTGGGTGATTGGGGCTTCCAATATGAGCCCGTTGTGTGATCAGTGTGACCCACTTACTCCATGTGGCATCATTTGCGTGGTGTGTAGAGGGAATGCTCCCTTTGAACATCCAGCCCAGCATGGGAAATCAGGGTTCCAGGAGGAGCTGTGTTTCAGTACTGATCACTTCTGAAGTCCCTCAAACTCCCTCATATGCTGCCAATATATCTTTTTCAGTTGGAGTATATCGGGTCTCTGATCCTCTGTACCCATGACTCCGAAACCTAAGGGGTGGACCTCCAGTATCCCCTGGTGCTTTCTGCCAGAGGCTCCAGGTTGGCCCATTGTCTCCGGCTGCAGTATAGAGCACATTTTTAATGTCTTGTTTAAGACATTAATCTCTTGTTTGATTAGTTCAAAGGCTTGTCATTGCTCCATACGAAATCATTCTTCTTTTGGGTCACTTGGTAGAGAGGGCTCATGATCTCACAGTAATTTGGAATGTGCATTCTCCAGAAACCCACAACAACTAAGAAGGCTTGTGTTTCCTTTTTGTTGGTGGGGACATAGCTGTTATTTTATTAATCACATCCATTGGGATCTGACGATGTCCATCTTGCTGTTTTATTCCTAATAACTGGACCTCCTGAGCAGGTCCCTTGACCTTGCTTCATTTTATGGCAAAATCATCATTCAGAGGGATTTGAATTATTTTCTCTCCTTTCTGAAAAACTTCTTCTGCTGTGTTACCCCAAATGATTATGCCAACATTTTATTGCAGGTGTTCTGGAGCTCCACCCTGTTCCAGGGCAGTCCATGGCAAATGGTGGGGCTGTATTTCCACCACTGGGGCAATTGATTCCAGGTGTACAGAACACCCCTCGGTGAAAGCAAACTGTGTCCTGCACTCTGCTGCCAAAGGAATGGAGAAAAACACATTAGCAATGTCTATGGTGGCATACCACCTGGCTGCCTTGGACTCCAGTTCATACTGGAGCTCTAACATGTCCAGCACGGCAGCGCTCAGTGGTGGTGTGACTTCGTTCAAGCCACGATAGTCCAGTCTCCACTCCTCATTTGACTTCCACACCAGCCATATGGGGCTGTTAAAGGGAGAGCAACTCCTGCTGATCACTCCTTGGCTCTCCAGCTGACGAATCAGTTTATGGATGGGAATTATGGAGTCTCAGTTGGTGTGATATTGCCGCCGGTGCACTGTTGTGGTAGCAATTAGCACCTGTTGTTCTCCAACCCTTAGCAGTCCCACAACTGAAGGATTCTCTGAGAGACCAGGCAAGGCCAGCTGTATGATTTCCTCTGTCTCCAAAGCAGCTATGCCAAAAGCCCAGCAGTACCCTTTTGGGTCCTTGAAATACCCTCTCCTGAGGTAATCTATGCTGAGAATGCACAGAGTGCTTGGGTCAGTCACAATGGGGTGTTTTTGCCAGTCATTCCCAGTTAGGCTCATTTCAGCCTCCAATACAGTCAATTGTTGGGATTCCCCTGTGACTCCAGAAATACAGATGGATTCTGCTCCTTTAAAGTTCAATGGCATCAGGGTGCATTGGGCACTGGTGTCCACTAGAGCCTTATATCCTTGTGGGTCAGATGTGCCAGGCCAACGAATTCACACAGTCCAATAAACTCGGTTGTCCTTCTCTTCCACCTGGCTGGAGGTAGGGCCCCTCTAATCTTGATCATACTGCCAGTCATCATCATATGATTTTGAGCAGCTCACATGGGCTGGAGCCCTGTTCATTTTGTTCACATCTTGTAGATAGGGATCTGACACACATCCACACTCTTTGGAGAGCCAACCACTGGAAACTGGAACAACTTTCTTGCAAGAACACCCTTTTGTGTTTGGTTTTCTTTGCAGCTCACATGCTTGTTGCTAGGGCTTAGGTGGGTTTGCCATCCCAATTTCTCATGTCCTCTCAATGGTCATGCAATTTAAACCACAGTGTGCCCTGTGGCGTGTGCCGTTTCTCTTGGAAAGAGGAACGCTTGCTCTTATCAGCTGAGACCTTGTTACGTGCAGAGGAATTGGACATGTATTACCGGAACTCTTGGGTCAGTTTCTCTACAGCTGAGATGAGGGAAGAGGAGAGAGAAAATTGGAAAGAAAATGGCAAGGAAACTCACAGGTTGAGATAAAAACTCTTTATTAATTGAAATAAAATTATAATGACAACAACAGTGATAACAGCATATACAACTTAGTGATGCAGAGTGCAATTGCTCACCACATGCTGACTGATGCTCAGCCTGTGCCAGCCAGCGATCTTGGAGCCGAGACAGTCCCAAAACTAAAACCCCAGAAGAGCGAGCCTGAGCCATCCCCAGTAGAGTACCCCTGTCTTCCGGTTAGCCCTGGTTAATATACTGACATGACATGATATGATATGGAATATTTCATTGGCGTATACAAATGCCAGTTTTGGGTTTTGCTATTTACTATGCTTCTCCCTTCCAGTCATAATGCAGCTGTGAGCCAGCCAAACATGATGGCCTTGAGCTCCAGCAGCAACTAATAATATTAGTACTTTTATCAACGTTCTTCTCATAACAAGTTCTGCTGAAATGAAAACAAGAGCTATTCTAGCTACTAAGAAGAAAAATAACTCTATCCTAAAAAAACCAGGACAAAAATTCAAGAGAAATAAAGTATCTTGAATGTACCTGTAATTTGATATATTTTGTGAAATGGTATCTCTTTCTTCCTCAGTGACTGTTTCGTTGCTCTATATAATATTTTTCTAAACTGGTACCTCTATCATAAGTTACAGGTAGAAAAATCCAAACTTTCTTCAAATCTTATAAGGGGACATATACAAATAATATATATAGAATATGGTACAGAACATACAAGAATCATAGTTAAGAATCATTTGCAACTATATATACATATACACACACAGAATTATACATCCTTCTTTAAAGATTACTTCAAATTTGCAACACAAATGTATATATCAGGCAATATCAGACTTTTGAGGACACCAAAAGTCCTGTACTACCTTAGGTGGCCTCACCTCATCTTTATGTCCCCCTCCAAGGAGCCCAGGAGCCCTCTTTCAGCTAAGACCTCACAGACAGACCCTGGCACAGACAGTCCCTGGCACAGACAGGGGGCTGAAGGGCAGCTTTCACTCCTTCCCTGGAACCAAGAAGAAGGAAGCAAGTGGGGGTGGGAAAGTGTATAAAAAGAAATCCAAGTGACTTAGAAGGAAGTCTAAGTCACTAGTCTAAGTCTAATTCATCCACCATGAATTCGCTCTACTGGTGAAGACCTCAGGATGTTAGTGATTTACTGAGCTAGCTCCCACCTCTCTGAGGAAGACCAGTCCTTGTCAGCCTTGGGACCTAGAGGTACTTTAGAAGGTTGAGTAAAACACCAGAGAAAATTGGTAGAGATTAGTATGTTTCTGGATGACCATTTTAAGGGTATTATTAATGAGGTTCTTCTGTAGAATTTGGAAAAGTAACTATACTATAACTGGGCTAATAATTATTGTGTTTTTATTAGTTTGGTAAGATCTTATCTAGATTTTTAACTATATGTAAGTATATATACAAATATACACATATGGTTTGTTTCCTTCTTCTCCATAGCAATATATTGAGTATAATAGTTCCATTAATTGAAGGTTATAGAAGCACTTCTGATCTTAGACAAAATAAATGTTGTGTCCTTTGTATCATCCCAGTGAACTAGCAAGAACAGCATGTATAGAACTACAGACCCATATAGGGTGCCAAACAGGTTGGAAAGGACCTCTGAACGTAATCTACTCAGACTGTGCTTGAAGCAGGTTGCTCAGGTCCTTATTCAGTCATTCTGAATACCTCCAAGGATGGAGATTTCACAGCCTCTCTGGATAACCTGCGCTACTGTCTGACCCCTTTCAGAGTGAAAAATTTTCTATAATGTTTAATTGAAAGCAATCATTTTTACTGAAAAAAGTATTTTTTTCCCCTCTGGTCTTGCTAGGATAGAGTTAATTTTCCTCTTAGTAGCTAGAATAGCTGTGTTTTAGGTTCAGTATAGGATTTTTCATGACAAGAATGTTGATAAAGCACTAATGTTATTAGTTGCTGAATGATGCCCAAGGTCATCGTGTTTGGACTGTGAGGGAGAAATGTAGTAAATAACAAAACCCAAAACTGGCATTTGGATGTGCCAATGAGATATTTCATATCGTATCATGTCATGTTTAGTATATTAATCAGGGTTGACAAGAAAATGGGGGTATTCTCTTAGGGATCACTCAGGCTTGCTCTTCTGGGATTGCAGTTTTAATTTCAGAACTGTCTCGGCTCCAGTATTGCTAGCAGGGAGAAGCTGGGCATTGGTCAGCGGGTGGTAAGCAATTGCACTGTGTATCACTCATTTGTATATTCTGTTATCACTGTTGTTATCATTACTATTTTATTTCAATTAGTAAACTGTTTTTATTTCACCTTGTGAGAGTCCTTGGCCTTTATCTTTCCAGTTCTCTCCCTTACTCCCTGGGAGGGGGGAGAGTGAGAGAGTGACTGCGTTTGGTTGCAAGCCAAAGGAATTAAACCACCACATCCCCCATTGGACCGTTTGAGAATTTGGAGAGAAGGCAAGGGGATGCAAAGGAGAGTGAAAGAAGGTAGAATATAAAGAAATTAATACTGTTCTCTGAGCCTTTCCTCATATGCCATATGCCCCCTTGGACTTGCTACGGTCTGTCTATACTGAGGAGCCCAAAGATGGAGACAGTACTCCAGATGCAGTCTCACAGATTATGAGTACAGAAAATCATAAAATTAAAAAACCCACAAACAAACAAACAAACATTTTTCAACCTTCTGGCTATACTCTTTCTAATACATCCCAATATGCAACTGAGATATACATGCATATAAAAGCTCACCACTGACTCATGTTCAGCTTCTTGTCCACCAAGATAAGGTCTATTTTTTTCACAAATGCTTTATATTGAGTTGGTCTCCAGCCAGACCGCTGCACAGAATTAGTCTGTTCCAGATGCCAGAAATTGCATTTGCATTTGCATTTGCATTTGATTGACATTGTAAGTTTTCTGTTAGCTTAAATCTACATCCCACTTAATAGCAGTCCTGTCATTGAGCCCTCCCTTCCAGACTGATATTGTCTGTAGACTTCCCAGCAGTGAACTTTATATTTTCTTCTAGGGCATTAGTAAAGACATTAAATAGTATAGACTGGAACAGTATTAATTTTTGACAGACACTACTAGTAACCAGCTGCCGGTTGTACTTCATCAAAACCCTTTGACCTTTTGGAGCAGCCAATTTTCCATCCAACTTGTAATGTACTCCAACAGTTCAGACTTCACCAATTTCTCTGTAAGGATGCTATGGTATACTACATAAAAAATTTTGATAAAGTCAAGGTAAACATCTTCCTGTCCTCTCCCATGATCCACAGAGCCAGTGATCTTACCATAGGAGGCTGTCAGATGGGTCAGGCACTGTTTGTCCTTGGTAAATCCATGCTGGCTGTTCCCAGTTCCCTTCTGGTGACTCGAAAATGCTTGTTAGGATTTGCATCATAACTTTCCCAGGGAATGAGGTGAGACTGACCAGTCTATAGTTCTCCAAATCCTCTTCTTGTCCCTTGAAGATGGGTTTCATTTTTGTCTTTCCAGACATCAAGGAACTCCTCAAATTTCCAGGATTTTCAAAGATGATAAAGAGAATTCCTTTCAGTAACATTGCCCAACTCCTCCACCATTCTCAGAAGCATCCCGTTTGGTCCCAGGTTTGTGTATGTCTTTGGTAGTTTAACCACAGGTAGACATACAGTCCTGCACTCAATCCCCCAACCTGGTGAGATGGAAAGGGAATCACAAGAAAAGGGGCCACGGATTAGGAATAAGGACAGGGACAGCTCACTCACCAGTTATGGTCATGGGCAAAACAGACTCAACTTCGGGAACTAAAATAAATTTAATTTGTTACCAATCTTCTGAGTAGTGTTGTGAGACATAACAACCACATCTTACAACAACTTCCCCCACCCCTCCCTTCTTCCTCGGCTCAGATTGCTCTGCTCCTGATTTCTCTACCTTCCCGTGCTGCTAGTGGCACAGGGCACAGGGAATAGGGGTTTCAGTCAGTTCACCATTGCTGCTCTTCCCGGCATGAGAGTCCAGGAACAAGATGTTTCGGAGCAAACTTCTCATGGAGACATGGATCTCTTCGGGTTCAGCTCCCGGCTCTGGCATGGGGACATCCACAGGCTGCAAACAGGCCTCCAGTCCAGTGCACCTCCTCACCCCCCAGCTCTGGCACTGAGCAACTCTCGGGGTCTCAATTCAGTCACACTTGTCCTCAGGCTCAGTTTTTCTGCTCCCGTGTGGAGTCCTCCATGGCCTACTCGTGGGGTATCTGCTCTGCTGTTGAACTTTCATGGGCTGCAGGGACCTCATTTACCTTCTTCTCCATGCGGTTGAACTGGGTGTCTGAGGTTCTCTGTCCTCCCCCTCCTCCACTGCCGGAGCAGGAACCTAAATGAAATTACACAGGAAGGCGTCCAGGCGGGTCTTGAATGTCTCCGGAGAAGGAGACTCCAAAACACCTGTTCCAGTGCTCTGTCACCCTCACC